>NC_060277.1:3591816-3673985 GCF_021613505.1 Equus quagga
ATGATTTATGATGGGATCCTTTTCGCTGGGTTTCGCTTTCTCTGAACTACAGCTATGGGCCTTTCTGTGGCCAAAGGCAGTCGAGAGATAACTATCCAGTGAATCTCAACCAGGTAGACTTCCAATTTCAAGAAGTTGGGGTCCACTCACCCCAATTCGTCTTCTTTACTAAAATGTTGCTTACACTAGAAACATCTCATTTCTGCTCTGCTTTGTGTAGTCATTGTCTTGGGAACCGTCATGATCAAACCAATCTGCTGAGGTCCGAGTGGCCAGCTTTAAAACCACAGCTTTAAAATCCAGCCGGAGAAGTTCCCAAGTGGGAGGGAGAATCTGGAAGAGTAAACACAGAAAGAAGATGTGTGCTTCCCCACATGAATGAGTCTGCAAAGCGTATGGAAGCTTCAGGTGTCCCTGACTATAGTAGTGATGCTTTCCTCAGGCCCCACAGCCTCCCCACTCCTCGTCTCCACTTTTCTGAAATTACCCACATCTGTAAAGTATTGTCTCTTTTTATATTCTCAGTCCCTACTGCTGCACAGAACTTACTAGAATCGACATGCCCAGGCAGCCTTTGGTAGCAAGTCGGAGCAGTATAATGAAAGGTTTGAGGAGGAACACACCCCACGGCAGCCTCTGCTCAGACACCTGCCAAGACGGTGCGGTTCTCCTGTGAGCAGAGTGCTCCCTCACCTGTACCGACAAGTCGGTCCCTACGACAGTGGAGTGCATTTGCTTGACACTGAGTAAATTGCTATTTCCTTTCCTACGCTGACATTTGTTCTGTTCCTTGAAGCTGCAAACTACCTTGAGGGCAATTTTTCCTTTCTGTATTCACTCAGTCTTCACTTACTCGTGTGCAAAACTGGAGAGGCAGGTAGGAACACCACCAGCAAGAAAAAGCCAGCAGACTCTTGTGCCTGTTCTTGTCACGTGCTTCTAGAACGGAAGGACTGCGGTGTCTTTCTGATGGTGGTATAAAAGGTAGAAGAGAAAATGATAGCTTTTCTACAGTTGGTTTAGAAAAAGGGTCAGCCTCCTCGATGGCTGGGGTTCCCATCTTCGTATCTCTGAAGTCATATTCATACGCATACCCTTTCACTGGAGTAGACCCTGGAGTAGGGCCTACTATTTTAGGCAACCACAGACACTGGACTCTGAAAGGCTTATTTATATGTGAGCTTCAACTCTACCAACCCCGTTGATTAACGGGGTTACTATTAGTAAAGTATCCATAGCTTATTTGTTAACTCTTCCAGGGGATCAGCATTTCCCTCAGACCTCTGGAAACGATCACTGTGGGCCTTTAAGAAGCAATAGAAAACCCGACTGAATGAAAACCGACCTCCTTTCTGGCTGCCCTGATGGACCATGCCTTCTCAGTGCCTGTCCCCAGGGCTAGGACATGGATGCCCCAGCCTGAGTCTAACGCCTCCAGGAACCACAGGCAGGCTGATGGAGGGTGGAGAGAGCGCAAGGACTGGGTGTCACCGTCCCATCGTGAGTGAAGGCTGGTCTGGTTGTTTAGGTTAGTCTCAAATGATCCGACGGGAGAGAGTAGGCTCGACTTTGTGTTTAATCTCCTGATGTCTTTCTTCTAATGCAATTATTTGAAATATAACTCAACAGAAAAGAGAAACCTCCTATAAGTTTCTTGAAATGTTTATTTCATATGGAGGTTTTTGCTTATTTGGTTAATTTTTAAGGATTTATAGCATGATATTTTCTTCCCCCAAAAAATGGATGAAAAGACGGTCGGTTTTAAATTTTGAGTATCTTAAGAGAGGACTTGGCCTTTGTTAAATTTTGTTTGAGAAAATTCATAGAAAGTTCCTGTGAGGCAACTGTATTCTTAGACAGCTCCTTATTCAGGATTCAATTGGGTCATTTCTGAGGTTATTCTGGGAACTGGGTGCATTTGTTCTCTCGCTGAATCACAGATTCTGACATTATTTTACAAGTTCTTGGCCTTTTTCTAAAAACTGACAGGCATATGGAAAAGTTAATAATTCAGTGAGTAAAATATGCTTATGTCTGCAAACAGCAAAAAGGAAAAAATGTGTCTTATTTTTACTGTGACTCTTCCTAAAAGTATTAAAAATGCAAATCCAGATGCGACATAGGAAAGGTGCAAACGATTCTGACCTGAGTCTTTTCTGTCATACAGTGCTTTCATTTTCCTTGAAATGAAACGACCTACAGCCCAGCTTAGATCAACACTATATCCAATAGGATTGAACCTACAGAATTAAAAAAGGAAGAGAGTTCTTAGAAAAATGTGGCTTCTGTGAAATACAGCTAGATTTCATCAAAATGGCTGTTTCTACATTATTTGTTTAATTTAGAGATAAACTTGAGGATGATTTCTTATAAATGACACTAATATCTTGTATGAACGCATAGATGCAAATCAGATCAGATATCTTTTAAGGAGTTATGAGTAGGACTTATCTAGGCACTAATAATTTCCCTTTTTTAAAATAATTCTTTGCAATGATATTTTAGTTATATTTGGAAAGTAGCTGTCAAACTATAAAAATAACCTCATAGTCCATAAAAGGATACGACATCTTCAAACTAAAGATGAGTACTCTTTTTTAGAGCATGAGAAGTCCCATTGCTTGGGTTGCTATTCCCTCTGTCCATGGGTTTACAGAAAATGACCTACTAGGAGCTCAAATTTGGGTGGATAATTTGTGAAGTATCGCACAAATTCATGGAAAGAAAGGAAAGCCTTTGTGCAGCCAGATGTTGCTGTGCGCAGTGGCACAGGGACAAACTCTTTCCTCCTGGGAGCTTTGGTTTTCTTTGCCTGGAATCCTCTTTTCTCCATCTTGCACAGCAGCCTCCTTCTTGCCTTGGGATCTCAGCTTGAAGGTCACCCTAGCGTGATCGTTCTGACCACCCAGTCTACTCAGTGCCCTGTTATCACCACGTTTATCACTAATTGATACTCTTGGATTTTGTTTGTTTAGTGTCCATCTCCTTGCACATGGAGGGCATGAACTTTGTCTTATTCTTGCTGTAATCCCAGCCTTGGGAACGGTGTGTAGCAAGTATTATGAGTTGAATTGTGTCCCCTCAAAAGATATGCCGACAACCTAACCTCCCATAGCCCAGAATGACCTTATTTGGAATATAACCGTTGCTAATGTAATTAATTAAGATAAGGTCTTATGGAGTAGGGTGGGCCTTTAGTCCCAAAAGACTGTTGTTCCATAAGAAGAGAGAGAGACACGCAGAGAATGGACGTGAAGACACAGACGCACGGAGAAGATGGCTACGTAAAGGGAGAGGCAGAGTTTGGAGTTATGTTGCCCCAAGCCGAGGAGCGCCTGGGGAACAGAAATGGGAAGAGGCAAGGAAGGACCCCCCCCCCCCCCCCCCCACCCCCCCGGAGATTTCGGAAGCAGCAAGGCCACCCTGCAACACCTCAATTCTCTTTCAAATGCTGAGGGCTGACATGCCATCCTCTCAAACAGTGGTCAGATATCTGCCTTGCAAATGAAACTAATGGAAAATAGGATTTTTGTAATAAAAACCTACTGTCTAGTAAGTGGGCTGAAACATATCATTCTATTGCAGTTCAGTTTGGCTTGAAATAATATTGCTATAATTTCATCAGAAATACATGTAGGAAAGAAGATTTTTACCATAATTTTGTGCTCATTGTTACTGTAAACTTGCAAGTTTTGGCTAGCATCGTTCAATAATTTAAACATCATTATTATATATTTGTTTTCTTTTTTTGCAGCAATAAGAGCACACCTTTGGGGAACTGCATGGATCTGATCGTTGAATCGAAGCCAACTCCATCCTGAAGGAGAAATTTTCCTCCTCCGTCCAGGTGGACAATTCACGGGCAGAGTGAATCAGTGTCAAAGTGATGAGGAAAATATTCCGGGTTATTAGTTTCCAAGATCTGCATGATCAAAATGAAAATTACTCAAAAACACAAATTCAAAACATATTCATTATTAAAACTGATTTTTAATGATTGCTTTTTTAAAAATCTCAAATCACTTGAAAGCAAATCATATACATGTATGTATGTATACACTTGAGTGCGTGTGTGAAATCATTACCATTTGGGAACGGAACATTTTTATTATGAGATCTTTTGGAAAGCTACTCTAGCAACTCCCTCCATTTGTACCAAATATCTCTTGATAAATCGGTGGTGAGCATCTTCACTTACTCCTTGGTGCTATAGCAACAGTTTCTTTAGGAGACATATTGTCCTAGAAGTACAGTTTTCTCTGCCTCATTTGGACACGGCACATAGATTTAAGCACAAAGAGACAAATGGATGTACTGGAGACAAAGAGCAGACTTCACGGGGAGTCGTACGCAGGGTCTGAGAGTGTTTCCTGTCTCGCAGGAAGCATTCACATCATGACTTGTCGTCTATACTGTCTGGCCCAGTGTCTCCTAACTTCCTGGAATAAAACCAAACCAAGCAAAACAATAAAAATGACAATTTTTCTGTGTTTTGGAATTCCAAACTCTTATTACTGGAATACTAAATCTTTCCACCCTACTGGCTGTCGTGCTTTCAAAATTAACAGGGCTTTTTACGGTTTGTTTTTCAAAAATATAATGTTCCTGTATATATCCCATATATTATAACAATTTATTTTAAGTGTTATTCTTAAATTCTGCTAATGCTTGCACAAAGATCAAAATATTGACTTATTATTCAAATTAACTTTTCTTTTTACTTTTGTAAATGGCTTGAACAAAATTCATCCTCCCTTAAATAGTACGAATTGAGTTTTAGATATAGGCAAATGGGAGGGAAAAAGTAATATCAAAACAATCCTTAGTTTGTTCCGTGAATTTACCATTCCTGCCCTCCAAATGGACTTGTGGGTCCAACGGTTTCCAAATTTGATACCTAAGTTTCAACTTTGTCTTTATAAGAAACCATCCCGTCTAGAGCTGGGGCTGTGTTTTATCAGCACCATCACCACCAACCATGTCACCATCGCTACTCTTCAATTTGTAGAAAATCCAGCAATCTCTGCCAACTTGGCGAGATACCAAAAGTGCATTGATTATTTTCATGAGAAAACAATGAATTTTAGGGATGAATTTTAGGGATGAATTTTAGGGATTCGTGTCACGTGTAAGGGCAGCTTCTGTCATAAGCTTCCACATCACACAGATAAATAGAATGGTGGAGGTTCAGAGGACTGGAGGAATCAGTGAAATCTGTGCTTCTCAAAGCAAGTTGAGCGGTCTCTTGGGACTATGCAGCCATGAGTCAGGTAAAGGGACACACGAGAACTGCAGGACAGATAAGGGGCTTAGTGAAAAGGTGCGTTCATTGGGATTGGAAGCTGAGATTATAATATTACATAAAACATGTCTTCATCATTCTATCACTCCCTTTTGCATCATTTAAGTTGAACATTCTCTCTTTTCTAGATTTTGGAGAGTGCTATCTTTTTGGACAATGAGTGTGATTGCTAGCAGTTACTGTATTTTAAGACAAGTTAAAAACGTTGTTTTACATCTACAAGGAGCTGCAGGATGAGGTGTGGTGGGCGTGAGTGTGTGAAGGAGAGGGCTTTGGCTGGTAAAGAATTTAGTATCTATTTTTAAAATAAACAGATTATGGAAGCAAATGCAAAATTTTCATAAAATTTTAGGAGAAAAATTTTTTAAAGTCATTCTCTGTTTGGAGCAAGCATTCAAAGAGTGTCCAAATTCATTTAGTACAAATTCAGGAGAAACATTTCAGATTTACCTAATCCAGTGTTTTTATTATGCCCATGAGGGAGTAAAAGTGATGGACCAAGCCATTCGAATCCAGATTTTCTGACTGCCGGGCCTGAGCTCAGTGTCAGAGCTCTTTGAGGCAAGAGGAAATGCAGAATTAACGTCAACTGAGTTTTGTCCACAGGCCACACATGATGATACTTGCCGGGCACTGTCATGGTTGCCAGCTGTGGTTAAGGGTTAGGCTCCCGGTCAGACTTCCTCAGTGGTAAATTGGTTCCACCTCTTACTCCCTGTGTGACTTTGGACGGGTCACTTAAGTTCTCTGATTTCTAGTTTCTTCATCTGCAAAATGAGGATCATAAATGAAGCTCACTCGCTGATAAGGATTAAATAAGATAATTCTTGCAAAGGATTTAACAGTGCTTGATGCATAAACGTTGACTAAATGAATTTTGTATTCAAAAAAGAAAGAAAAAAACCTTGCAAGTCATAGGGGTGGGGAGGATGAAGTGGGATTTTACGTGCATTTCACAAATGAGAAAAATCAGGGTTGAGTAAAAGTCAGTAACTTGCGGAGAAGTTGCAAAACCAGAATGTGAAGTTGTATCTGTCTGAACCGGAAGTTGAGGCTGCGTCTGCTGCGCCATCTTGCCTTCTGAGAGGAGCAGGGAGCTGGCAAGAGCACAGGGACCATCGACTTTGAGAGCTGGCCGCTGTGCTCATGCTGAGCCCTGAAAGCTTCTGGCAGCTTCCCAGCAATTCTGGAAATCCGCAAAGCTCTGAACAGGATGCAGCCCAGGTGGCAGAAGGCAATGGGAATATTCAGGTGCAAATATCACTCGAAGGTGAAACCTGGAATGTGAGCCTGGCTTCGTTTAGCTAGTTCCCATTCGTTCTCAAGGACAGGCGCTGTGTCCTCTCTTTCTGCAGAACTGACTCACCCATGCCCATTGCTTTAAGAACTCACTCTGGGCTAGCTCTGCCAATCACGTGACCTTGGGCAGGTCACCTACCTCTTCAAGGCTTGATTAGGACAGAGCCTCAGGCCACACACCCGACCAGCGTACTCAGATTCTTACAGAGTGATACCCTGAAATATCTATTTTTTTATCTCAACTTTTCACCGAAGTAAACCTTAAGGCAGAAACAAATCTACCAATCCTATAAGTGTACAGTTCAATTAATTTTCACAAAATAAACACAGTCTCAAATCAAGTAATAGAGAAGCCCAGTCCAGAAGGCCCCCAGTTAGACCTCCTCCTTGTCAGCACTCTTCCAAGATAACCGCTGTATTCTGACTTCTAACATTATTGCTTATTTGGCCTATTTATGAAATGTATCTAAATGGAATTACACAGTGTGTGGCTCCATTTGTGCCACACAAGAAGTGGGCTTCTCCCACTCAACAATGTGTTTGTGAAATTCATCCATGTTATTGCATGTGGTTATAGATTGTTCATTTTCATTGCTGTGTAGTAGGGGGTCAGCCTCCTATTTTGTAAATAAAGTTTTATTGAAGCCCTGCCAGGCTCATTCATTCCTGTCTACAGCTGCTTTCACTCTGCAACGGCAGAGTTTCGTCACAGCAGAGACTGTATGGCTGCCAAAGGTGAAAATATTTACCATCTGGCACTTTCCCGAAAGAAGTTTGCTGACCTCCAAGTCTATAGTCTCTGATCACGTATACCAACAGCTCTTTATCCATTCTACTCTCCACAGACATTTGGATTCCTTCTGCTTTTGAGTTATTTCATATAGTGCTGCCTTGAACTTTCTTGTACGCGTCTTTTGGTGACATATGTACACATCCTATTGGGTGTATGGCGTGTGTATTTTTTTTTAAATCTCTGACTGATTCTAACATACAGACGGGTTTGGAAACCTCTGCGTTAGAACTGTAATCTAACCCAAAGTGTTTAAATTCTCTGGTCCACGGTCACGCAGAAGATCACTGGCAGAGCTGAGATTGATAACCAAACCCCTGTTTCTTGGAACAGTTCTGTTTTCCGCTGTAGTTCCTGTAGTCATTATCTTTAGAACATTAACTTAGAAGGGTTTTTACTTATCCAAGGTCTTTCACAAACATGACTCTTTTCTACCATATCTGGTTGTGCATTTTCAAGAACAGGAAACTCACTGCCTTAGGAGAATTTTAGAGAAGGAAGGGATTATATAAATCACTTAACCCAAACCCTTCATTTTATAAATTAGTAAATCGAGGTTCAGAGATACCAATGATTTTCCCAAAATAAGCATTTTGAGTCTTGACTTTTATCATGTACTACAAAACGATTTTGAACCTGCTGGTTTTGTCTTTGCATTTGGTACTATTTCAGTCAAATAGCTGACCAAGGTAAGACCTATACATTTGAACTATGTAATCATTACAGAAATGTCTAAAGTAAGACAAACAGTTTCTTCTTCCCCTTCCAACTGTATAGATGGTCCCCCCTAGGCAACCACTCTTAACATTTTGTTTTTCGATCATCCGTATATAAATACGTAAAAATACATGTTACGGGTATGAGTCCACAACTTTGATGAGGAAGAAATATTACTTAATTTTTCTTTCACTCAAATTAATTTCTCCTTGAGGCTCCCCCCCATCAGGCAGGTGGCTCCTCACTCTCAGTGAATTTGGAACTCCCTCCCTTTCTCTATAGTTGTGCCTGCAGGTCAGCTGGGGTGTGTGGTACCAAGAATTCAGTGGGAGGTACAGCATGGGCAGCATCTGATCCTTGGTGACCACGGTGATACTGAGACATCTTTCATCCTCTCTGGGCCCTGGCCACTGGTCCCCACAGGTGCATTGGCCACTGTTGTCAGACCCTGTCAGGTGTGGTGGCATCTGTGCCTGAACCACAGCGATCTCTGCCAGGCTGCCTGAGGCCCTTCCTGCCCTGCTCATTCCAGCCATTTCCTCTGTGGGCTCCTGCCAGCTTCCTTGGCCTCCCTAGAAATTGAGGCCCAGCTTTCCTCTGGCCTTAGGTCCCACTAGCCTTGCTGGAGTTTTCCAGTTGCCCAGGTTCTATCTGTGGCTTTTGGCATCAAGCGCCTTTCTTCCAGGCTCACTTCCAACACTCACTCATTCCTTCCAACACGCTCTCATCTCTCCCCACAGTGGGAGCGTCTCCTGTCCAACCTTCAACAAGCCTCCTCGTACACGTGTTTCCTATGCTTGGATTTTTATTTCTGTCAGGGGTTTTTTCCAGTCAGGCAGTGGGGAGATCCCTCTTTTCTCAAACCCTCAAACATTCACAAGTTTGACTTTTTTGGAAACCAGTTGCTAGGGTGGTGCTTTTTTCCAAAGCTCACTGGGAACATTACATTCAGAGCAGCCCAGGGGCTCAACTGGGGGGTGAGGGGAGAAAGAGGTAACCGTGGCCTACTGGAAGGAAAAAAACATGGTTAATATTCAAATTATTATCCTGCCACAAAAATGGGCACATCAGAAGGGTAATTATTTAGTCTTGTTTTTATTCCAGAATCGGGTCATACAATATATAAACTGTAGCTCTCATTTTCACTTAACATATGGGACAAATACCTGCACACAGATATGCCTCATGATTTGTAATGGTTTCATAGTACAATTTGTTCAATTATTTTCTTGTTGATGGATAGCTAGGTTGTTTTTGTTATTACAAATAATTATAATAATAACCAATGTTTACTATGGTCTTAAAATGTAGTAGGCAATGTTCTAAGCACTTTACATGCATTATTTCATTTAATCTTCATAAAAACTCCATGAGATAGATATTATTGCTTTGCTTTCTTTCTACAGATGAGAAAATTGAGGCCCATAAGGATTAAATAGCTTACTCAAGGTCGTAGTACGGAATGGATTTGAATCCCAGCGAGTCTATGTGTAGTGGCCGTGCTCTAACCATTACACAGCTCTGCCTCCTCCTTTCCTGAGGGTACTCGTACACTCGCTTATATACTTCATTTTTATTGCTGTCGGATCACCCCAGAACTGAGGTTGTAGGGAAAGTATTTGTGCATTTTTGTATTCTGACAGATACTGGGAGATTATTTTTGGACTGAAGCAGTTTACGGAACCATCCCTGGTGTTCAATGGGAGTGAGTGCTCCCGAGCCTTCCCAGTGCTGGGTGGCAGGACGCGTGTGAAGTTACGTCGTGCTGGTTGGAACCCTGTCCTCCACTCCAGTGATGTCCAGGTGTTTCAGTTTTCACTTCCCTGATGACTATCATGGATGTCAAGCACCTTTTCTTATGTTTACTTGCCCTTTGCATTTCCTCTGCTGTCAATCACCTGTCCACACCTGTCACTCTCTAATTAATTTGCAGGAGCTCTTTGCATATTGGGGATATTAAGCCATTGTGTTATATGTGTTGTAAACATTTTCTCTTAGAAGATCACTTATTCTCTGCTTTATACTACATAAAAGTTACACGTTTATTTAATCAATTCTTCTCATCTTTTCCTTCATAAACTAGCTACATAGTACACTATAAGTAGTTTTTTTAAAAAAGTATATTCAGCTGTAATTTTCCTATCTTGCTAAAGAAAGCTTTCCTCATTCCATAGTGACACAAACGTTTTCCTATTTTTTCTTCTAATATCTTTATGGCTTTCCTTGTTTTATAGTTAGTTCCTTAACTTTTCCGGAATTTCCTTTTGGATATGTGGTAAGATAGGAGTTGACATTATTTTCTTGCTTATATATAGCTGATTATCTCCAGCCTGTTTGCTATATGTCCTTTGAATTGTATGCTCGACAAATATTATGTATTCTTTCTCAGTGACTTCTGCTCCTAGATATACGTGCGTCCACTTTTGGACCCTATTCTCTCCCACTGATTGATCTGTCTTCATAGCAACACAATTCTACTTTGATTGCAGTAGTTTGATATCTGGTAAAAACAGTACTGTCCCTACTTCTGAAATGGAACTATAAAGTTCATTAGACACTTTTCTTCTCCAGATAATTAATAGTATCTCAGTAGGCCAGGATGCTACCTTCTTATAAATTGGATTTCTTATGAATGAAGGAATATGACTTTTTAGGCAGATGAAGCTTTTTATGTCCAAGTTACATGATCTGACATCCTTCAAATTTTGTCAAATAATATTATCAATCACTTGACCTTGAATTTGGATTAGAATTAGATTTTTTTTTCAGCTTTAGACATTGCCTTAAGACAATAGGAAAATTATCCAATAAGAGAAAAAAAAACCTAACAAGTTTTATGACTGATAAAGATCATATCTTGTTTGAATAGAAATAATTGAAAAGTTAAATACATTTTTTTTTAAAGATTCAGTCTTAGCTAACATCTATTACCAATCTTCCTCTCTCTTTCTTTTTCTTCCTCAAAGCCCCAGTACGTTGTTGTATATTTTATTGTAGATCCTTCTAGTTCTTCTCTGTGAGCCACTGCCACAGCATGGCCACTGACAGATGGGTGGTATGGTTCCACATCCGGAAACCAGCCTGGGCCGCCGAAGCGGAACACACCAAACTTTAACCAGCAGGCCACCAGGGCTGGCTAAAAGTTGAACACTTATAATTCTCGTAGTGCAGTGCTCATCTTTGATGTCCCTTCCCCCCAATCTTTATCACTAATTTGCATCCAACTTTAATATTGAATTGTATAAAGATATAGAAAACATCACATGATTTTTATTCCAAGCTTCATCATGGATGTGAGAGAGCTGAAGTTTAGTATTTTTTTCATACCAACATCTTGACTAATTTTCCGCTAAAATCCATGAGTGAGTTGGTTCTTGACTTTCGACTAGGCTATCCTTGTTTGTAAATGTAGCTACGTGGGTATATTTCTCTGGATACCATATCTATCTATGTTCAAGTAATGCAAATAGAACACTCTGCGTATGGTCTATTACTACTTTATAATACTGTATTACTATTGTATATTACTCAGTTATAATCTGGAATTGGCACAACAATGATTCATGTGCTGTAACACCCATTACTGCTTTCTACAAACTTTCAAGAACCTTTTATTTTGGGAAGAATTCTGTCTCAGTATCCATCACAGTGGATTTCTGCCCTCATTTCCTTGTATTTATTCTGGGTGGTGTTTGCACGACGAGGAGGATCTATTTTGGTTGGAGACACTGTTCCCTTCTGAGAGGAGGAAGTGAGAGCTTGGTCTCTGTCTCCAGTTGCAAAGCTGTTGGACAGATCAGACAGGGAGCTCTGTCAGCCAGGCTCCAGGAAGCCTTCCCTCTTCTGATGGGGCAACTAAACAATTGTTGCCATTACAATGGGCCAAATGGAGAAGTATTCTTAGAACAATAAGAAAAGGGAAAGTCGGCCACCAGGCAGGAAAGGCTTTCAAGCAACATCAAACTCAGAGAATGTGAATGTCCTTTAAATGTAAACAGCCTACCACAGCACTTCTCCGAATGACAACACCAGGAGCGTTTGCCCTGCGCCAGGCACTTGACACACGCTCTTATCTCTAATCCCATAGCTGCTGTACCAGACAAGCATCATCCCCATCTGACACAGGAAGAAACTGAGGCCAGAGAGGTTGTGATAACCTCTCCATGGCTGGTAAATGTGGGATTCAAACCCAGGCTTGTATAATACAGTTATTACCTGAGATGGCTCATACTCTTATCTACCCCTTTTTTTAAATTAAAAAGTAGTTGAAGAGCTTACAGTTCTTAATGAATGAATCTATTATCTCCTTACAAAAAGCACAAGGCAGCAGGCACTGAGGGCTCCATTAATACCCTGAAATATGTTCTTTTTCTGTTGAGTTTCTCTGAATACTACAGAGGCCATGGGAACCTGAAGAAAACTTGCTAAATGCTGTGTGTGATAGCATAACAGCCTCCTTTGTCACATGCATAATTATTGCCCCTGGATCAGTCTCAAACGCTGCCAATGATGCATAGGACGAACTCTTATTCAGCATACAGTGACTTCAGATCTTGGAAACAAGTGTGCAGATTAAAGGTCTAAATTAACGATAACCATCATACTAATGTCAATGGTAGATTACTGGACAAGTGTAACATATGCATCTGAAAAATAATCATCTACTGTTAAACCTTTGGTCTTCTTTCCATTAGAGTTTTAACATTTCATTGAATGTTTCTGTTAAATGCTAGATCAATGAAGCAATTCTTCACCTTAATTGCATATAATTTACAATAGGTGAGAGGAGAAAATAATGGTTCTAAAAGTGAGATGCCCATTGGATTGTTTTTGGATACGCAGGAATTATTGACAAGAAGTAGTCAATAATTGACTTAAGCGCTATAAGGGACCATGAAAAGTTACCAGTTTTCTAGCTGCTTCAGGTGCAATGACTCAAATAATTTTATAGTTTTTTGCTAATACTTTCTTAGGTTCCACTGGGCCCAACCTGGGCCTACTGCACACCTAGGGGGGCTAAGGGGCTATTTGCGTGGTATTATTTGAAGCTCTTCTTCTCATTGCCGATGGCCACACGCCCTTTCAAGATTGCCTTGTCCTCAACTCTTGCATTGGCCTGCCCCCAGTTTCAGGAATATCCGCTCTGTAGAAGGGAGGGGAAGCCATGCTTCCACTAGCTCTTGTTGATAACGCTTTCATGGATGGGTTAGCCACTCTTAGTTACCACCACAGAAAGCAGGATTCTGGGCAAACAAATGGGACAGAGGATAAGGCAGGTATGCTGTGAAGTGAAGTTAGGATGGTGAGAGTGGGATGAACAGCATCTGGAACTCTATTCAGGGCACTGAACACAAGGAAGATGGAGTAAAATGGAGGAAGAATGATAAGAAGAAAGCATTAAAAGAGAAATGGTTCCCCAAAGAAGAGGTAAAGGACTTCCTCATTCTTTTGCCTACGGTCCTCTGAGGTTTGTTGAAACAATCAACCCACAGGACTCCCCAGCGTGGTGGCCATGCCTACAGTCTTCTTGCAAGGGAAATCAGTCCATCCACAGCACACACTGAGGAAAATACTCTGGAAAGTTCCTCAGGCATTGGTGGCTATGTTTCGTTCCACGTCAGCCTGCTTACTGACAAACAGTTGGACCAGAGTGCATACCTAATGCAAAGGTGGCTAATCGAGTCAGACCAGCAGCCTCTCAGGGGATCTGATGCCAAAAGCTCTGCCCTTGAGGAATAATGGTGCTTAACTGGACAATCCAATGCTCTCTCTTGAGACTTCGAACTCACGTTACCTAGTGAAAATCAGCTGGTTGGTAGCAGAAAAATATACATACACAGAGAGATGGAGAGGGAGGCAGAGAAAATACTTGAGACTATGCAAGGGAATAATCCGGTCACTAGAACTGTGTAGAATCCTGACTCATTTTCTAGAACATATACTATTTTCTAGTCTCCATGGGAAACATCTGTTCTTGTGATTCCTGGTTGAGAGGCTTCTTCCAGACTCTGGTTTAGATTCTGAACGTTAGAAGAAGAAAGCTGGTCAGGATTCCTGTTTTTCTTATTTCCACTGGTGTCATTCCACGGAGCACGATGCTCTGGGCCTATCTCTTGACTAACACGAATAAATCACCTCTTTGCGACCTTTAAAGGGGCCACATAAACAATTATCTAAAAATATCATCTGTATTTTTTTTTATCTAAGATGTCAGTTTACATAAAAGGCTGTTAAATGAGACTTTTCCAGTTGCCTTAGTTCACCTTAAACTCCAATGATGAGAAAAATGGGAGATAAGTGCAACCACATTCTAAGGAGACATGCTAGATAAATCCATGTTAGAAATAGTAAGAGAGCTGAACTAGCTAAACAGCCATATTTGGATTAAGATGTCAGAGGAAAGAATTAGACTAGTAGGAGGTGCTCTTGTCCCACCAAGGCACCCCAAGGCAAGTCCAGGGGACCCCCGGGATAATATCTGTATCCGTCAAGGTTCTCTGGTGGTGGGACACCAGGCTAGAGACTCAGGAGAAGTGATGGTGCAGTCCCAGTCTGAAGGCCAGCAGACGGAGACCCAGGAGAGCTAATGGCGCATATGAAGTCCAAAGGCAGCCTTCTGGAGAATTCCCCCTCACTCAGGGAGACTGGTGATTTTGTTCTATTGAGGCCTTCAACTGATTAGATGAAGCCAACCCACATTATGGAGGGCAGGCTGCTTACTCAGAGTTCACCGATTTAAATGTTCATCTAATCCAAAAACACTCTCTAAGCTGACACATCAAATTAACCACCACAATAGCCTATAAAGATAGTGGGGGATCTACAGCAAGGGGAGACAAGCTTGCATCCCCACAGCTGGTGGGTACTTGCTGAGCTGTAGAAGCTTCCACTGCCATGATGGAGCAGGGCTAGAGAATCCTTGGGAGAGCTTGACACGATCTCCTGTGTTTGAGGTCATTGCAAGCTTGGAGATTGGTACTGCCTCCTGTCTCAGGGATTCTGGATGAGAACAGCTGAAGGAAAGCAGCCTTGGGGCAGCCTGTATTCGGACCACTTGCAGGACAGAAATAGTCTTGCAAGAGACGATTGCTTCCATCATATTCCCTCTTGTTCATCATTCACGCTGTAAGTGATCTTTCTAAATCACAAATGTAATCTTGTTATTCCCCTACTTGTCTGTGGCTCCTGGATGTCCGCAGAATAGGACACTAACTCCTGCAAGCGGCTCATGAGCCCTCCGTGATCTGTACTTCCTACCGCTCCAGCCTCACCTCATTTTCTCCTCAGCTTACACCTCCCAGCCCACTGTGCCAGCAACATCCCTCCGCTGTCTGCTTGGTGAGTGCTGATGCCTATGTGGAGACTCAACTTGCATCACTTGTCCCAAACCTTGACTCATCTCCCCCAGGTTGAGGAGTCCACTCCCTTTGTTATGTCACGCTTTCACCATAGAACCCATAACACTCTTCTGCATGAATTTATTTACCTTAGCACCTTTTCCCTTGAGATTGTAAGTTACTTCAAGTCAGAGAACTCTGATTTATACATGTTCCCAGCACCTAGCTCAGGGCCAGGACACAGGAAATGCTAAATTGATGTCAGCTGCATAAATGAATTGCTAAAATATCTAGAAAGAAAGAAATTTTAAGTATTTGCAGAAATATCTGGGAAGAAAGGAATTTCAAGACTTCTCAGTATTTTGATATTTTCCTCTTTTTATTTCTTCTCCTTCCTAGTTTTTAACTTTTATTTTCCTGTAGTTAAAAGCAGCAGTTCTCAAAGTGTGGTCTACAGACTTCTAGAAGTCTCCAAGATCCTATCAGAGAGTCAAAAGTATTGACCTATGAGGTCAAAAGTATTTTCATATATTAGGATTTGCTTTTTTCACTGTTTTGCATTTGCCCTGATGTTGGAGCAAAGGTAATTAGAGTGCCTTACCTGGCTCAAAGCAGTGGCAGGAAACTGGACTAGTAGTCATTGCACCATCCATTTGCTCACATCCACTCATAACTAAAAAGGAAAAAAAGAGCTAGTTTCATTTAAGAATGTCCTAGATGAAGCAATACATTAATTAATATGATTAATTTTATTAACTCACAACCTCTGAGAACAATGTTCCATGTGATGCAATGGGAGTATGTGGAAATCGCTGATGCCGCCGCCTGAAAAACGAGTTGTCTCAAGGAAAAACAGTGTGAGGTGAGTTGCAGCCTGAACTAGTCACTTTTTTTTAATGGAACATGATTTTTACTTGAAAGAACAACTGACAGACAAACTGTGGTTCTTCAGACTTTGGTATTTGGCAGGCATTTTCTTGAAAATGAACAAAGTGTGTCTGTCATTTCAGAAAAAGAGCTGGCAGTATTTGTTGTGAATGATAAAATCTGAACTTTCAAGTGAAAATGAGAATTTTGAAAAACTTGTGGCTGCCATCTTGAGCTTGACAGCTTTCCAAAACTGACACGTTTTTTATTCTGATGAGATTGGTGATGATATTAACAGATGTGATTTTCTTGATACTGTAAAATGTGTCCACAGTTACAAGATGTGCATATCTCATTGAACCAATTTTCCAGATGACCAATACTTCATAATACAGAAGCCATGAGTAAAATATTCATTTTAAGTGCAAGACAGATTGAGATTTTTAGACAAGCGAATTTTAATGCAAATTTCCTTGATATGATTTCAGATTTCATATTGCAACTAACCTTTAAGAAACTACCACTTGCTTTGATGTAGTATCAAAAAAGAGTATCCATAATTATCTGAAAAGGCTACTAAAACACTCCTCCCTTTTCCAAATACAAACCTGTGTGAGGCCAGATTTTTTTCATATTCTCCAACCAAACAACATAATGGAACAAACAATGCAGAAGCAGATATGAAAGTCTAGCTATTGTCTTTCAGCCAGACATTAAAGAGATCTGCAAAAAGTCAAATAAAGCTATGCTTCTCTCTTTTTTTGTATCAAAAAATGTTCTTTTAAAAAAATATATGTTCTTTATGTTATCAGGTAATGAATTTATTATTATTTGAAATGCATTATTTTTTAAATTTCTCAGTTTTAATTTCTAATATGGTAAATAGCAATTGATATAACTTTGGGTCCCTTGATAATTTTTAGCAGTGTAAAAGTCACCAGAGACCAAAAAGTATGAGCCACTGCTTTTATCCCCTTTCTTCTTGAAAAAGGGAGGCAGCTTTAAAGAAGGAGCACGTTGATGTTTACAACACAAAAGAAAAAATCAGACACAAACAATTCAGAAATGCCCAAAGGGAATTTCTGTTTTAGAGTTGAGACCAATGTTCCAAGTTACACGGAGGAAAAGTAAAATAGACAGAGACCCACACATCCAAAATGCTTTCTGGCACACTGATAGCCGGTTAGCTAGCATCCAGCACAGCATATGGAGGCAGTCAGCTCTTAGGTTTTATTTAAACTGAGACAACAATTGCATAATTGGGTTTACTCATTCAAAGTGCAAAACAAGTCATCTAATCTGAACCAAGTGAGAGACTCCTCTTATTTTGAAAATACATGCATTCTTTAATGCCACCAGATTTATAAAAGGACCAGCTATAAAAGTACTGGAAATTAAACAAAGATCTCATTTGCATGTTCATATTCATGCACAATATTCACATAAAAACAAAGCTGAGTTTTTAAAAGTTATACAACAAGCAAGTGCTCACCATTTCCTCAAAACATTGGGTAGCATAGGGAAGATTATATTTTGGTGAAACTGGTAGATTAAGTTTCAGTCAAATTCTGTTAATTACAATAAATTTCAAAGACTGTCTCAATTATTGAGCTTCCGGAATTTGTTCAGTCAAATATTATCTGAAATAGGCTATTATCTCTGACTTAAAATACCTTCTGTATTAAGATTTTTGTATATATATTCATTATAACAGACATCTGACCTGTAGCTTTCTGGCCTTTTTTTTTTTTCCTTCTTCTCCCCGAAGCCCCCAGTACATAGTTGTACATTCTAGTTGTAGGTCCTTCTGGTTGTGGCATGTGGGACACCGCCTCAGCGTGGCCTCATGAGCAGTGCTATGTCCACCCCCAGGATCTGAACCGGCGAAACCCTGGACTGCTGGAGAGGAGCGCGCGAACTTAACCACTTGGCCACGGCGGGCCCCTGGTCTTGGGCGCACTATTGTTGAAGATTTTTCACTAAGTGAGAAACAGGTGTCATTTAGAGAGCGCAGATTCTCACAGGGCTGCAGTGCTGACGTCATTGATCACGGACAGGGCTTTGCAGAAGTTAAACCACAGCGCAGGCGGCATGGCTCCCCTCCCACAGCACAGGCGCTACGGTTTGGAAGGCAGATCCCACTGCTGAACTGCCTGATGGCTGTCTTCACCCATGACCTTTTGTTTTAACCAAAGCGCAGCAAAACCTTCCTGGGTACAGGTTGCTATGACATCACTGTTCTTCACTCACAGTCCTGTTAGTAGCCAGAGCTCTTGAATTCCTTGGGCACTGAATTCCTGTGACTGTTCCCATTTTGACAGCGGCCACCCAGACGATCCCGCATTTGATCACATCAATTACTTTTACTATCTTTAGAAATGAAAACACAAAGCTGAAACATCTCGCAGAGAACTTGAGTGACCTCAGGAGTGTGTCCTCAGAGTCCAGTTTAAGGAACCCTCCTTCAGATCAGGACCCCTCGGCTGGAGCCGCAGGACACACAGTCTGCCTGCAGACGAGGCGCTCAGGGGTCACTTTATTCCTGAAGCTGGAAATACACGCGTTTCTCAAAGCTTCCAGAGCTCTGCTGATGAAAAGGCCACAAGACGGAGAAGCCACTCCTCCAAGAACTTTTATCTCGGGAAAGTGAGATTTCACACATTGATTTCCACTTCCCGAGAAGCAAGTGTATACCTTGTTCCATGAAAAATAGGAAGTTTCCATGTCAAGAAGACTTTGACTTGAAACTTTATGTAAATTACTGGTGAACAAATTCTGGCAACAGTTGCCCTATTTTAAAATCTAAAGCAGAGTCAGCAGACGGCACCACCTGTGGGCTGAGTCAACTCGGCCCACGGTCGGGTGTTGTACGAGGGTGAGCTAAGAATGTTTCATACATTTTTAAAGGGTTGTTTAAAAAAAAGAAAACACTCCAATATGAAACAGAAATGGTACGTGGTATGTAAAATACAAAATAGTTACTATCTGGCCCTTTACAGAAAAAGTTTGCCAACCCCTGCTCTAAGGAATTGCTTGTTTTTAAAAAGCAATATTAGTCATATCTTGGGAAGTCGATAATATTCATATTCTGTCCTTTCTTCCTGATTCTCTTTTACTCTTCGTCTGCCTTTTTCTCACTATCAAATTAAAGGCTTTTAATGTATTACTACACTTGTTAAATAAGTTCTATCATTCAGTCTTTTAATTTAAAAACAGGTGAGCAGGCGATTTGTATTAATCCTCTTATTAAAAAAGAAAACATTAAAATAAACTAGTCTGTTTTGGATTCATTCTCCTGTGGGTCAGTGATTCTTGAGAAAAGGAAAGAGCAACCTATTTACCTTAAATGCCAACAGGAAAGCACAGCTAGTCCTTAATGTCTTTGATTTGCATTCTCATTCTTTTCTTGAATAATAATAATGAGCAGGTCACAGATGTTCACTGAGTTGGGAAATCACTTGAAGAAGGTTCAGCCTGAGCTGAAGGCTTCCCAGATGGAGTAAGGAATTGCTAAACCCAATGAAGGACAACTGAGCATTAGCCTCACTTCCTAAATCTCTTTTCCCAGGAATGAAAGCATGAATAATATTTGTTTGGTAAAATCAAAATGGCTTAATACTCTCTAAGCCTGCAGAAAAATTCACTTTCAGAGCTGTAAAATGGTTTATAAGCTTCATTAATAGTCAGTTTTAAGTATGATTAAGTGCTTAGAATAATAAGGACCCAAGAATTACTTGTCCATTAACTATTACGATCTCCTTTACCTGACTCAGAGAACACATTTAAGTAACCGAAGGAATGTCGTAATTATTCACTAAGGAAATAAAATGTGGTGGGTAAGTATCTGGGTGCTTTGCCATCTTCAACGGAGTGTTGCAGAAAGAGCATCTGGAACTAAGTCCCCAGGAAAACGCTGCTGCTGAGGAAGGGCTGCGACACAGATTGCTGATGACAGCATTTGTCCCAAATGTTGAATTTGAAAGACTGAAGTGAATTGTTTTCTTCCCTGAAGGCAGATGGGTCTTGCTAAGAGCTTCCTTGAGCAAGAAACTTAGGACCCCTGCCACATTCTCCACCCCCTCAAGGTCTCAGTTTCCTCCATTCTGGAGTTCTCCACAGGAAGCAGGGGAGAGTCACCAGAGGCGGGGGCTGGGGGTCACCCTTGGCGGTCTGAGAACTTGATCTGCATTACATTAGTCTGTGTGCTGCCGTTGGGGGCGTGGGGGGAGCCTAGATGTTGAGCACATCATAACCAGAGACGTCTGGCCCGTTAAGGAATGCTGATCCAGAGCTCAGCCTGAGAAGCCCTGGTCACCAGGGCTGCGCCTGGCACACCCCTGCATTGCACCACCACACCTCTGTTGGCACTAACTCTTGCCAGCAAACACCTCTGTAAGGACTGTAGGGGAGATGGTGCCCTCCAGGCCTCTGGTAAACCCGGTAAAGCTCTGCGTGGACATAGAGGGTATTGCCTTCCTCAGCACCAGCAGAATCCTGCCGTACATACTACTGATCTTTGTGTGCAAATGTAGGCATGATTGATCAGAACCCCAGGCTATGATGGCAGCCCTCACTGGGGTCAGGACCACCGCTGCTTGGGCTGCGCCCCTGGGCACCCCCATGCTGCTCCTGCCCTCCCACTCGGAGCTCCACTCTGCCCCTGACTCCTTAGTCATCTTGGACCAGAGTCCTGCCGTGCCCAGGCCCTCGGACTTTGCTCCTCCAAGTATGCATGAGTCAGGGCAGCTGGGATCTCTGGATCTTAAAGCACCTCCTCCCGAACAACCCCTCACGCCACCCCACAACCACACCCCGACCTTTGCCCCCATGGATCTCGACCTCCGGTGTTCTCTGAGCAGCAGGCAGCGTGAAGTCTGAGCTTTGGCCTCCACCCCAGAATTCCACCTTGTCTCCTCCTTGGGTGTAACGTTCCCACATCTGCCCCATGAACTTACCCTCCAGCCCTGAGCTCCAGCTCTGCCTTGGCCTGCCTGCTACCTCGAGCACAAGCCAGGCTGGCCGATTCCCTGAAGTCAGCCTCTTCACGCCTGCTCCCCAAGACGGCTGCAGCTGTTTGTGTGCTCCCAGATTCCAAGGAACCTCCATACCTAGGACAAAAGTTGAAACTAAGGGAGAGAGAGCAGTAGGGGACAAATCGCCTCAGCAAATTTCCCCTGCAGGCTGGACAAGGGCTTGCTGAGGGGAAGTTCCTGCGTCAGCACCCACCAGCATGCTCGCGGGAAGCCAGGGCTTGACAACAGAGGGAGACGGAGAGTCCCAGGAAGGAGGAGAGGCCCGAAGTGAGAGGTCTTATCTTTCACCCGGTCCTTTCAGAGAAGGTGGAGGACCGAAAATACTCACGGACTTGGCCAGTATCACTCTGGTTAAGATAGAGCAGAATTGGAACCAGGATCTTGCTTCCTGGCTGGGTGCAGCATTCTCCACCTTCATTCATTCAGCAAGCATTCTTTGAGCGTCTACTCCAGCCCACGTTACTACAGTTTAACAATTCTTGGGTATATGATAGGGGTTAGAAAGATATGAAACAAATATAACAAAATATAGCTGTTTTAAGGGACATCGATCGGGTAAAAAGTAAATATATGTTAAGTATTTTTAAATAATCCAAGATTATTTGTGTTTGTGTGGTAATAGAAGTATATATAATGAATTTTCATGGAAATTCAAAGAACACAAGAGCTATCAAATGGGTTATGATTCCCAAGAAAGACTTACGTCAGATGGTCCAGAAATTAAACTGGAAGACAAGGAAGGATTTGGAAAAGTTGAAAGGAGTGAGGAGAATTTTTGAGTAGGAAAACCTGACGTTTCGTGTTGGGGCTTTAGAAGAGAAGTTTTCATGTTTTGTGTGGGGACAAATTATAGAAAGCGTTGAACAAAACAGAAGTGTTCAGCAGGCACTGGGGAGCCACTGGTATGCTGAGCGGGAGAGTGTCAGGAGGAAGCAAGGCCTCAGGAAGAGGGATGGGTAATGCTGGGTTGGGGGCAATGGGAACGGAGGAAGAGGGTGAGAGTCCAGAACTGACAAGACAAGTTACTGGGCCATTAAAGCAATCCTCAACTATAGAAGATTCTTAAAGAAAATCAGGGATATCATCTTCAAGTACTTAGAACACAGTCTCATAATTAAAACACAGCTGTCACCTTCAGTCCTGACAATTCTGCTGTAGCAAAGAATTCAGATTGTATGTTCCTACCACGAGGCTTTCATATAAATGGATGAAGCTAATGCTCAAAAATAATTTGTTCTCTGATTAGGCAAGCCACCTACTCCCCAAACAAAACTTCATTTTTATCTATGATTAGTGTTAACATCTCTTTCACAGCTGGTACAAAATTAAACAAGACTAGTTCGTGCTCACATAAATAAAATTCTCCATGAGCATATTCCAGGTTCGTAAGCATTTGTTACTCCATCAGGAGTTTAAAGACACCAATAACATTAAAAATACCAATAAAAAATATAGAAACGAAATTCACTCCCAGTCCCATTACCCCAACACCAACTGTTTTTCCTTTTCCCGTGTTCTTTTTTCCAGGCTCTGTTCATAAGCTTCTGTGTCTCTTTCTATGATGGTGAAACTAAGTTTAGCCGTTAACAACAGAAGTAGTAAAATTGACTCCCTCTCTCCCTGCCATAACAATCACCACCATACTGCTCTTAGACAGAATGGCTGGGTGGTCGACATCAGCGTGAAGTAGACGGGCAACTGGTTTCCCCGCCTCTGAGCTCTTCAAAGTAAAGACCATGCCGTGTGGCATCTCCCACGGAAAGCCTGATCACACCCAGCCACGTGGTCTGCAGTTCACTGTCTTCTGCTCCCACTAGCTGACCGAATGGTGAAGGGCGACAGCTGCTGTACTTTCCTCGTGCGTGCTTGTGTGTCTGTGTTTTTACTGCCAAGTTAGACACTAATCTCTCCAGCGAGTTGAGCATTAAGTAGGTTGCTATGATTTATGGAAAAAAATGAGCTACATCTCTGCATGTGGATTTTAAAGCAATTAAACCCTGGCTTTTTGTTACTAGCATGTTTCTGAGATCTAGCTGTCATTATTGGAAGCGAATGTTTTAATATTTACTCCACTAATATTTGAATACAGTTACATTCAGAGTCTAGTAATCTGGATTGTGTGTAATGGTTCACTTACCACGAATCAAGTCATCATCCCCAGTGAACCAGATTTGCTGCCTGCAGGCAGTGTTCTGGGATGCACTGCATTTATTCAGAGATTTTTGGTTTGTTTATTTTAATAGCCCTTTTTAGCAAAACCTGAAACTCAAAAGTTGTCCAAATTTACTACCAGAACACAATTAAAGCTTCAATTTGGTGATAAAGGTATAAAAAGGTCTTGATTCCCAATGACCTTCTGCATCTTGATTTACATAAATTTTCCTACGTATCATGATCTTTGCTTAGGAGTTTCAGAGGCTGAAACGAAATTTTACTTTTAGCAATTGAACATATGCTGTAAAAATAAAAACAAATGCAAAAGAAAAGCAAAAATGTTTAATTGCTTGACATAATTCCATCACAGCAAAAGTCCAATACTAACATAAGTGCCATGAAGTTCGTTCCATTGCAAAAATGACTTTTGTGATATTTTTGAGAAACTAAAATCTATTTTCATGGTTCCAGCTTTTATTCCATTAACTCATACTCCATGTGAAACTTATTCCACAAGAGCCAAATCAAAAATTATCTGTGCGGGATGATGTTGTTGTTGTAATAATGGTCTCTGTTAACAATTAAAATGCTATTTTAGGTACAGTTTTAGGAGAAGATTAGCATTTTATACAAAAGCATTTTTTGTCACAAGTGAATTTTTTGTGCTTCTTGCTTTTTTTTAAATTAAATATTCTCTGACTCTGAAAATTTTTCCCTAACAACAATAATAAAAAGTAATAATAAAATGAATTAATGTTGGGAAATTTTCCACAAAGGCTACCTCAGTATATGCTCATAAAATCTTGTGAGGTAGCAATTGTTTTTTCATTTTTTGATGGGTCAGGACATTGAAGGCCAGATGAATTAAAAAAGTCTTTTTACTTCTTATAAAAGTCAATGGAAAACCCATAATTTGAGTTCACGGCTGGTTTCCCAGTACATTGTTCTCTTCATCAGCCTTGTATGTCGGGTGTTGATTGCAACAGAGCAATGATTGAAAATCCTCAAAAAGGTTACCTTAAAACTGTTTTATTGCTTCAGCCAAAGTATTTTGTCCTAGTCAAACGTGGTGATTTGAGCTCACATCCTTACACTACATTGGTCCAGCAGCAGCTTTGCTTGGCACAGATTTAAAGCCCTTGCTTGTAAGTGGAACCATGTGCCCTCTCCCACCTCCTGTCTCCACCCGCCGCCCCCCCCCCCCCCCACCATCCAGGATCCTCCCTCGGCCCAGATACTGCCACGTCTAATGAGCTTACAATTATTTTTAACCTTCTTTCCATGCAGTCGTATCAGCATACCAGCTCGGGGAGAGAATGTGCTCCCTCCTGCAGAAGCTAAACCATGACGGAGGGTCCTATGAAGAGCGAGAGGTGGGAAGATGGCAGTATTTGATGGAACTCTCCATGGAAAAGTCCAACTCGGTATCATGTGTCTATCTGACTCCAGATTTTAGAGTTCATAAGGCTTGTACTAGAGCCAGTCAATGGAATCATTTCAAGTTTGGAGAAATTTTTCTACCAGGTTAAGAAAGAAAGAGAGAGAAGAAACAGAGGAACAAAGGAGAAATGGAGGAAGGAAAGAAAAAGAAAAGAAAAGAAAAAGGGGCAGAGCTTGTTGTGCGTGTTTTCCCTGTCTTAAAAAACATGGCTGAACTAATTCAATTCATTTAGCCAGTGAAGATGGTTTTGGTTAGAGAATCAATAGATTTCTTCTGGCCAGTGGCCTTAATTCGCCGATTCGTATCAGAGGTTATTCACGGGTGAACACTGATGTGATCAAAGAACTAGACAAGAGTGTAGTAGACCCCTGCCGGAGAACAACAAATTACACGGGAAAGGACGATTTGGATGGCTGTCGCACACCACACAGGCACCAGGAGCAGGTGGAAGGCACACGCTTTAGGTTCCAGCCAAGACGAGGAAGGACCCTTACACAGCCCTGCACCTCCGGCACGCTCAGCTCAGGAAGCACAGCCACCAGCTGTGCAGTCCAAGCCTGGGACCCATCAGTGCTTTATCATTGCCTTCTCTTCACACCAGCAAAGGGAGACAAGAGAAAAAGATCTCCTCCTGACTAGCCGGAAGGTGGGCGGAGCATCAGCTGGGTCCCTTCAGCTCTCAGCGGTACTCACTGCCGTCTCTTTGGACCTTCATCGTGTTTTGCCAGTATAATTGCAGCAGCCGCTTGACTCTCCACTTCTCCCTAATCCTGCTACCGGGATCTTTCCAAAACACAAATATGTTAAAGTCCCTTGCTTAAGGAGGTTAAAATCCTTGAATGCCCTGCCCTTGCCTCGGGATGAAATCCAAAGGCCTTGTCCAAACAGGCAGGGCCTTTTATGAGTCAAACCCTAATTAACTCTCCAATCTCCACTTTTCATGCCGGTGCCACTGAGCTCCACCCGCCTGTTGAACAAAATGATGTGCCGTTTCAGAAAAGGCCACCTTCTCTCAGGATGCCCTGTCCGTGCCCGGGCTGCTCCTTCTTTAGGATCATCCAGATAGTTCACCTGGCTGGCTTGGTGCCGGCCTCCACTCTCTCAGGTTGTCTCTCGGCCCCAGCCTGCCTCCTGGTCCCATCTGTGTGTTTGGATGCCCTGGGGGCTGGCTCCCATCTCACACTGCCCTTCCCTTTATGACAGCAGTATCAGAATCTGTGGACCTTTCTGTCTCCACACTCGACTTTGATCTCCTTCCCTGCAGGCGCCTTCCACATTCCTGGCACAGATTGGTGCTCAACATGGTAAATCCTTGTTTAATGATTTAAAGAATTCATGAACTATCAAACGACATGGTAACCAGAAGAGATGAAGGGGAGACAAGAGTGTGAAGTTTGGGCTGGGTGGCAGTGGGCGGAGAGCTGTTACCTGAATTAGGGGAATGGAGAGAGTCAGGAGAAGTGGGTTCTAGTCTAACTTTCCCCTAACTAACTGTGTGCCCTTGGGCTAGTCATTTAACCTCTCTGAACCTCAGCTGACTTTTCTATAAATAATATGAATCTGGGGCTGGCCCAGTGGTGCAGTGGTTAAGTTCGCACGTTCTGCTTCTCGGGGGCCCAGGGTTCACCAGTTCGAATCCCGGGTGCAGACATGGCACCACTTGGCACACCATGCTGTGGTAGGGGGTTCCACATATAAAGTAGAGAAAGATGGACATGGATGTTAGCTCAGGGCCAGTCTTCCTCAGCAAAAAGAGGAGGATTGGCAGATGTTAGCTCAGGGCTTATCTTCCTCAAAAAAAAAAAATAATAATATGAATCTGATAGGTTTTTTATGAAGATAAAATACCACACATATAGTGTTTACAATATTTTCTAGAACATACAAGATTCTAATGATTAAAAGTCTAATAATTAAGAATCTAATAAATAACTAGAGCCTCTTGAGGTTTAATATTCTCTGATCCTACTAAAGTTCAAATCCACAAAACCACAGAGCATTAGTTTAGTAATTTAAAATAGAGCATCCTCAATTAAGCAAACCGAAACTTCCTGGCACAGGAGAGGAGGAGTAAGAAAGAAGGAGGAAATTGCAGAAGGATTAAGTTCCAAAGTGGAGGGAAAAATTGAACTCACATTAGTCTCCACTGTTCTTTTCATCTCCTTTTTTCTTTTCTTCCTGCAATTCCTTGATTTGTTATATTTTATAGGGATAAAATTTACATACAAATCTTAGGCGTACACTTTGGTAAGTTTTGACAAATTTATATACGTACTCATAGAACCAACTGCACAATCATGACATAGAATATTTCAACGGCTTCAAAAACGTTTTCTTGTCCTCTCTTTCACTCAGTTCCCCCCATAAACAACAAACATAAATTAATTCTGTCTGTTCTTGAACTTCATATAATGGAATTGGTGTCTTTTTCACACAGTGTTAGTCTGTGAGATTCATGTACATTATTGTGTATGAGCACTTCTTCAATTTGTATGAATATACTGCAATTTGCTTATCCCTTCTTTTGCTGATGGACATTTGGACTTTTCTTTTTTCAGTTTGCGACTATTACAAATAAAGCTGCTGTAAATATTCCCTTACCATCCGTTTTTCCGACAGATACGTTTCTTTCTCTTGGCAGGTACACGGGAGCAGAATTGCTAGGGCTGGCGTAGCTGCTTGTTTAATTTGACAGGAAGCTAATAAACCATTTTCCAAAGTGATCGTAGCATCGTTTACTCCCCCCAGCAGTGGACGAGAGATGCAGTCGCCGCTACATCCTCACCAGTATTTGGGCTTATCAACTTTCTAATTTTCGCTCCTGTGGTAGGAGTGAAATGATATCTCACTGTGGTTTTAATTTGTATTTCTTGATGACTAGGGATCCTGAGCAACTTTTCATGTGCTTGTAGGATGTTTGTATATTTTCTTTTGTAAAGTGTCTGTTCAACTTTTTGTCCCCTTTCCTTTAAAAAAAAAAATACAGAAAGAAAGAAGAGGAAAAAAGCTCCTTGAAGGAGTTTTTTATACACCATGGAGGCAAGTTTTTTGTCATATATATTAAGCTAAGTTAGTGACTTGCGCTTCCATGTTTTTAAGCATTTTCTTTTATGAGCAAGAGTTTTGAATTTTGATAAATGTTGCCTATCCAAGGTAGTCTTCTATGAATCCTACTAGTCTTTATAGTTTTAGCCTTGACAGTAAGGTCTATGATCAATCTTAAATTAGTTTTGTGAAATGATGTGAGATACAGGTTGAGGTTCAATTTCTTCTCTCTGTATTTTTATCCAGCATCGTGTGTTGAAAAGAAAATTCACCTCCATAAATTACATTGGTATTTTTGTTGAAAGTCAGTTAACCCTATGTTATGTATGGAACCATCCGGACTCTATTCTATTTGTGTAGCCTTACACAAGTACCTCACAGTTCTGATTACTATAGTTTTATAGCAAGGCATGAAATAAGATTATATCCACCAAATTCTTCTTTTCAATTTTTTTTTTATTATTCTAAGCACTTTGCATTTGTGTAGAAATTTCGGAATCAACTTGTCAATTTCTTTCTTTCTTTTATTTTGGTGAGGAAGATTGGCCCTGAGCTAACATCTGTTGGCAATCTTCCTCTTGTTTGGGTTGAGGAAGATTGGCCCTGAGCTAACATCTGTGCCAATCTTCCTCTATTTTGTATGTGGGTCACTGCCACAGCATGGCTTGACAAGTTCTGTGCCAGGGATGTGAACCTGTGAACCTGGGCCATCAAAGCAGAATGTACCAGACTTAACCACTATGCCATGGGGCCAGCCCCATCTTGTCAATTTCTGGGAATAAAAGGCCACTGGGACTTTGATTGGGATGATACTGTTCTATAGATCAATCTGAGGAGAACTGAAATCTTAATATCCTCTATTCTAGTTCATAATTGTGATAGATCTCTCTCTCTCTCCATTTATCTCGGTCTGCTTTTATTTCACCAAGCAATGTTTTGTAGTTTTTAGTACAAAGGTTTTGCACTTATTTTGAAAACTTCAGTTCTTAGTATTGTATGTTCTCTGATACTATTATAAATGGAATTGCTTTTTAAATTTTATTTTCCAATTATTTCGATTAGCATATAGCTCATTTATACTCTCCACGCTAATCATTACCCAAGATGATCTATGATTAATTTTTGCATTGTGACTGATTTTCGTGCATTGAACTCGTATTCTAACTAAGTGAACGCACGCTCACCTATTAGTTCTAGCAGTCTTTTTTTGTAGCTTCCTTAGGATTTTCTACCTCATCTGTAAATAAACACAGATTTGCGTCTTTCTTTCCAATTCTTGTGCTTGTTGTTTCTTTCTTAAATGTTTAACTGTACTATCAGGAAAGCCATCTCAGTCTGGGGATTTCATTATGAGAAATTTTAAAATTATGAATTCAATTTCTATTTGAATAGGCCTGTTTTACCGTTGAGCAGGCTGTTAACCATAAGTTTCTCATTGATCTTGTTATTAGATTGAGGAAATTTCTTCTAGTTTGCTGTGAATTTTTAATCATGAAAGGGTATTGAATTTTGTCAAATGCTTCTTTATAATGATTGATATAGTTATGTTTTTTATCCTTTATTCTGTTAATGTGCTAAATTATAGTAATTGAATTTTGAATATTGAACCAATCCTGCATTCCTGGGATAAGCACTACTCGGTTATAATGTATTATCCCTTTTATATATTGCTGCATTCAATTTGGAAATATTTCACTAAAAATTTTTGCACTTATGGTCAGGAGGAATTGGTCTATTATTTTCTGTTCTTGTAATGTCTTGGGAAGATTTTGGTATCAAGCTTATGCTGGCATCATAAAATAAGTTGAAAACGGTTCCTTCATTCTCTATTTTTGGAAAGAGACTTCCAACAAGTGACCATCTAGGTCTGATGTTTTCTTCATGTGCAGATTTCTATGACAAATTCCATTTTCAAACCAATTTTGGACTGTTCAGATTTTCTATTTCTTCTTGTGTCAGTTTTGGTAAAAACATTTTTCAAGAAATTTGTCCATTTTATCTAAGATGTTAGATATATTGATGTAAAGTTGGTTACAATCTTCTCATATGATCGTTTTAAAGGCTATTGGATCTCTAGTAATACCATCTTTCAGTCACAACTTCAGTCAGTTGTATTTTTCTTGATCAGTCTTGCTAGCGCTTTATCAAATTTTAAAAATCTTTTCAAAGAACCAACTTTTGGCTTTTAAATTTTTCTGTGTTGTTTGTTTTTTATTTTATTTACTATGCTCTTTTCTTTAATATTTCTTTTCTTCTACTTACGTTGGGTTTAATTTACTTTTTTCCTAGTATTTTAAGACAAAAATTTGGAATATCAATTTAAAAGCTTCCTTCTTTTATTATATAAGCCTTTAAAGTTTTAAATTTCCCTCTAAGTAGTGCTTTAGCTTCACCCAACAAATTTTGATATGTTATGTTTTTATTATGATTCAATTTGAAGTTCCCCTCCAGCTTTATTGAGACATAATTTACATAAAATAAAATTCACCCATTTTAATTGTACAGTTTGATTAGTTTTGGCAATTCTGTATAGTCAGCTAACCACCACCAGAATCAAAATATACAGTATTTCCATCACCCTAAAAAGCTCCCTCAGCCTCTTTGCAGTCAACGCCTTCCTTCCATCCCTGGTCCGGGATGTCACTGTTCTGACTGACGCTAGAGTTTTGCCTTGTCTAGAATTTAATATAGAAAGAATCGTACTGTGTATAATCTTTGGGTTTGACTTATTTTTCTTAGCATAATATTTTTAGGTTCATTCATGCTACATATATTAATATTGTGTTTCATGACAGTGCTGAGTAGTATTTCACAGTGTGTATTCACCAGTGATGCGCAAAACAACTGAATAGTTGTTTCAACTTTTACCTCTTATGAACAATGCTGCTATAACATTCATTTAAAAGTCTCTAAATAGACATATGTTTAGTCTCCCTCTTCAATACCCAGGAGCAGGATTTCTGAGCCAGATGATAAATGTATGTTTAAACTGAAAGGACACTGTCATCCTGTTTTCCAAAGGTAGTGTAACATTTTGCATGACTACTAAAACTGTGTGAGAGTTCCAGTTGCTCCATATTCCTCACCAGCACTTGGTGTTGCCAGTCTTTTTAATTTTATCCATTCTAGTGAGTGTGTAGTGGGATCTCATTGAGGTTTTAATTTGGATTCCTATGATGACTAGGGATGTTGAGTATGTTTTCGTATGCTTATTTGCCATCTGTATATCTCCTTGTGTGAAGAATTTGTTCAAATCTTTTGCCAAATTTTTTATTGTATTTGTCTGCTTACTATGGGATCGTAAGAATTCTTTATAGATTCTGGGGCTTGTGGCCAGAATAGATGCTTTGCAAATATTTTCTCTCGATCTACAGCTTGCTTTTTTATTTCTTTCATTGTCCTCCTAAGAGTGTAAGTTTTTAATTTTACTAAAGCCCATTTTATCAATGTTGTCTTTTGTAATCAGTGCTTTCTGTCTTATTTAAGAAATCTTTGATTAACTTGATATTACAAAGATTTTTTCCTATGCTCTAATCTATCAGTTTTATTACTCATATTGAGGTCTATGATCCATTTTGAGTTCATTTTTGCTTATAGTATGAAGCAAAGTCAAGGCTAATTTTTTTTTAATCCATAGAGATATACAATTGTTTTGGCACGTTTTGTTTAAAAGACTATCCCTCTCACCTTGAATTACCTTGGCACCTTTGTTGAAAACCAGTTGATCATACAAGGGCAGGTCTATTTCTATCTTTGCACTGTTACCACACTATTTTTTTCTCCTGCTTTTTCTCCCCAAATCTCCCCCGTACATAGTTGTGTATTTTTAGTTGTAGGTCCTTCTAGTTGTGGCATGTGGGGTGCTGCCCCAACGTGATGAGCGGTGCCATATCTGCACTCAGGATCCAAACCAGTGACACCCTGGGCTGCTGAAGCAGAACGCGTGAACTTAACCACTAGGCCACGGGGCCGGCCCCCATACTGTCTTGAATACTGTAGCCTTATAGCAAGCCTCTATTGTTTGTTCAATTTGTATTTCATTTATTTTTGCTCTTATCTTTATTATTTCATTCCTTCTACTTATTTGGGCTTAACTTTTTGCTTCTTTTTCTAACTTCATAAAATTGAGAAGTAGATCTTTAATTTTTAGATATTTTTCTCTTATAAGTAAGTATTAAAAACTATAAAGTTCTCTCTAAGCACTGTTTTAGCTGCATCACCCAAATTTTGATTATTATATTTTCATTATTGTTTAGTTCAAAATATTTTCTAACTTCCCCTGCGATTTTTTTAAAATTCATGAATTATTTAGAAGGATGTTGTTTAATTTCAAAATGTTTGGGGTTTTCCTGTCTATCTTATTCCTATTGGTTTCTCACTTAATTCTGTCATGGTCAAAGAATATACTCGTTATGATTTCTTTATTTTAGAAATCTGATTGGAACTTGTTAAATGTATACCATGCCATACTGCATTTGGAGGAACGCACCTTTTGCATTCTTTCAAATGTTGGGTGTAGGGTCCTATCAATGTCACTTAGATCAAGACGGTAGACAGTTCTATAAAGATCTTCTCTGTGTTTCTGATTTTACTTTGTCTAGTAGTTCTTTTAATTATTGAGATGAGGATATTAAAATCTTCAGCCATGATGGGGGAATTGCAATTTTTGTTTCTAGTATTCTGAAGTTCTGATATTAGCACATAAACCTTTATTACTATTATGTTTTTCTGATGAAGTGACCAATTTATCATTATGAAATGTCCCTCTTTATCTCTGGTGATATTTTAATCATATTTAAATCATTTTTAATCTGATTTTAATGTAGCCACTCCCGCTTTCTTATGTCCCTGGTTATTTTGAGGTTTTTTTGGTGAGGAAAATTAGGTCCAAACTAACATCTGTGCCGATCTTTCTCTCTTTTGTGTGTGAGACTCCACCACAGCATGGCTGACCAGTGGAATTGGGCCATGCTGGGCATCCAAATCTGTAAACCTGGGCCACCAGATCAGATCAACCTCTCATGTGATTAACCACTACAACATGGGGCTGGCCCTCACTATCCCTATTTTTAACTTACATCTTTTTTCATCCATTCATGTTCAGTCTATTTCTAACTTTATATTTAAAGTGCAACTTTTGTAGAGAACATATATATGGGTCATTCTTTTTTATCCTTTCTGACTGTCTCTAGATCTTAATGGGAGTGTTAAGACCATTAGTATATTTATTGTCATGTTTGTGATTGGATCTGCCATTTTGTTATTTATTTTCTAGTTATCCCTTCTGTATTTGTTCCTCTGTTCCCCCTTCCTGATTTCTCTTAGATATTTTCAAGGACTACATTTTATTTTTCCTATTGGCTGTTTAGCTAGACCTTTTGCATTATTTATATTGGTGGTTGCTTTGAGGATTGCAATAGATACAACTCTAACTCGTCACTATCCACTTATACTTATGTATTCTGGTTTCATAGAAAACTTACGACTGCATAAAGCCTGTATTGACATCTCCCAATCCTTTATCCTATATTTGTTACATATATTACAGCTGGTTGTGTTACAAACCCCACAAGATAATAATATATTTTGCTTTAACCAGTCATATTAATTATAAAGAAATTAGGATGAAAAAAGCAAAAAACTAGTTTTTTCTGTTTACCCAGACAGTTACCACTTCTGATGCTTTTCATACTCATCTGTGGATCTGAGTTTCCATCTCTTATCATTTCCCTTCAGCCTCAAGAACCACCTTTTGCATTTCTCACAGGATAGCTCTCCTTGTGCCAAATCCTCTTAGTTTTCTTTCATTGAGAATGTCTTTATTTCTCCTTCATTATCGAAGGATATAGAAGTCTGGGTTGACAACTTTCTCTTTTCTTTCATCACTTTAAAGATGTTCCACACTCTTTGGTGGTTGGAATAATTAAGTTCTAGTCTCTTAGCAAGAAAAGATAAATATGTAACATGATAGAGATGCTAATTATCGGTACAATGACAATCATATTATAATATATAAAGTTATCAATTAATGTGTTGTACACTTTAAATTTACACAATGTTGTATGTCGAATATTTTTCAATAAAAAAGAAAAGGATATCATCCCACTCTCTGCTGACCGCATGGTTTCTCACAGATAACAGCTATTCATCGAATTATTGTTCTCTCATGTAATGTGCTATTTGTCTCTTGCCACTTTCTAGATTTGGCTTTCAACACTTTGACTCTGAGGGTACTTGTTTCTGTGAGACCAGCTTTGCCAAGAAACAAAATTTCATGCCAAATAACAGCATCTTTGATTCATTTAGTGGTGAGAAAGCAAAACATAGAAGGTCAGGTCAGGTTTTAAAGGAGATTTTTGTTAAACCTTCAAAGAGTAGATAATTTAAATGCTATTGAGATTGTACAAAGCAAAATTACTTGTATGAAACAAATATAATATTGATACCAAAAGCTGATTAAAGATTTACATGAAAAAAGAAAACTACAGATCAATCTCTCATATGATTACAACCAGAATCGAATTAAAAAAATCATACAACATAACCAAGTGGGTTTTACTTCATGAATCCAAGAATATTCAATGTCAGGAAATCAATTAATATAATTCATCAAATTTAATAAGATTTAAGGAGAAAACTCATAAACCATCTGTACAAACATTAAAAAGATATTTGATACCATATAATAGCCATTTATGATTTTTAAAATGCAGTAAAATAAAACAATAAATTCTTTCTTAACATGAAAAAATATGTTTACATATAAAGTCCAGAATAACACAAAGATGCCCATTATACCACTAATATTTATTGTTTCACGGGAGGTCGTAACTTACGCCATAAGACAAGAGAAGAAAAGGCCATGGTCGAAGAATTAAAGAGGCAAAACTATCCTTATTTCCAAATGACATGATGGAATGTGATTTTTCTCTTATAAAACACATAAAAGAATTGGTTGAAAAACTACCACAATTTAAGACAATATTAGTAAGTAGTAGGAGTTAAATTAATATACTGAAATCAACAGCCTGCACATTTGCAAACAATATACAGAAAAAAAACGTATTTTGCCATTTGTTGCATTTGTAATAGTGATTTCAAAAAAGATAAAATACATAGGAATAAGCTTAACATGAAATGGGCAAAACTTTCATGAGGAAAAGTTTAAAACATTCCTGAGGGGGAAAAAGTAAACTTAAACAAATGACAATATATATTATGTCGCTTGATGCAAAGACTCAACAACATACAATTTCATTCTCACTAATTTAATAAATTGAACAATATCCAGGAAAGAATAGCCAGGAAAACTTGGAGCTTCCAGATATTAAAACATAATATGAGATCTCATTGATTAAAGCACCATAATATCGACCTTTGAATAGACAGACCAGGGGAACAGAGTGGAAATTCCCAAAACAGGCACAAACGCACATAGGAATGTGAATTGGTAAAGATGACGTCTCAAATCATTTTGAATAAATAGCATATAGTCCACCGGGGAAAAGGGAATACTGCACCTACAGTTCATTCTATACTTTGGGATAAAAGCCAAGTAAACCAAAAATTTAAATGTAAAAAACGAAGCCAAGTAAGTACTACAAGAAAGTATAGGTAAATTTCTTCATAACGCTATAGTGGGAAAGACCTTTCTACCTATGATTAAAATTCTGAAACTTAAAGAGAAAACAATGATAAAATCAAATACACAAAAATAAAAAATTTAAGCATGGAAAAAAAACCACCTCGTAAACAAGCTAAATCCAAAAACAAAAGAAAAGGTAGTCAAAACATCACGATTCAGAAACATAGGCTGATCTTCTCAATACATAACAGCTCCTGGAAATCAAGATTTAAAAACTACCAATAATAGAAATGGGCAAAGGATATGAACAAAAATAAATTCAAATGTCCCTTAAAGGTATGACAACATGTTGTCACACTCATGATAAGAGATCAAATATTAAAACTATGCTAAGGTAACCTTTACCTTCTACTGGATTGGCCAAATCCAGAGGTTTGGTGCACACTCCCTTGGGAAGGCTGTAGAGAAACAGATACTCCCATTCATTACAGGAGGAGGAATAAAATATTACAACTTTTAAGGAAGGAAGACTGGAAACATCTATCAACATGACAGGTACATTTACCCTTTAAGCCAGGAAAACCAGGTCTCAGAATCCAGCCTTTAGTTACATCTGTATACAAAGTGATATATGCAAAAGAATGCTTTTTGTGGCATTGTTTGCCATAGAAGAGACTAGAAACTACTCAAGAGTACGGCAACTAGGAGACTGGTTGAATCAAATCTAACACATTCATATATGGAATATTATGCAGCTGTCAAAAAGAACGAGGAGGATTTCTACATTCTGCTATGGAGAAATCTCTATAATATTGTGTTAAGCGAGAACAAGGCAAAGTGTAGAACAGGAAACTCCATCTTTTGTATAAGAATTCAAGATATAAGAGTATTTATTCATATGTGCATAACAAACTAATAGAAACAGAAAGTCAACAATCACTTAGAATGGGCAAGGGGGGAAGGTGGTGGATGGGGACAGACGAGAACAACACTTCTCAGTGTACCTTTTTGCATGGTTTTGATTTTTGAGCCACGTTCAAAAAATTTTTTTTTGAAGAGAAAATAAACTCAGGAAGATCCAGGGAAACACAAGAATGCTGTATCCAGCAACATACACAAGGCTTCTGCCCTACTAGATGTGGTTCTGTGGGGTGGTAGCATGAGGGGGAATCTGGCCCATTGGGAAGATGGGGCAGGGTCTATGGGACCAGTGGTCACAGGGCCAGCAGCCAGGCACCAAGCCACTTAGAACAGTCCGATCATTAGCCCAGTTTATCTTGGTCCCACGCATGGCCTGATTCCACTCATTGTCTTGGCTCTCGATGGTTGCTCCAGGGGTCATGGAATCACTTTGGGAAAAGAAGTAATAGGTTATCCAGACCAGCTTCCACTCCCTGTAACCCCGCCCCGTGACGGTCTCGCGGGAACATTAGCAAGTGTTTCCAGCACTGTTCTTTGAAAGGACTTTCTATAATTACCCTTTCTCTTTCAGGAAGACAGTTCCATTGCACCTAATCTAAATTTGGGTTTCCTGATTCCATTACATTTCTTATGAAAATAGTTGGGAGAATGCAAATAATTCTGGCCTTCGCTGATGTTTCAAGGAGGCAAAGATTCACAATGACTCCTCTAACCAGGGCTTATTTGAACCTGGATGCGTCCCTTCAAGCACTTCCCCGGGTAAACTCAGAGACGCAGAACAGAGGGGTTGCCACGCTGCTTGCTCCAGCATCCTGATCTTTCTGGGCAATGCGACCAGAGAATCACTCGTTCTGGAGTCTTCCTTCAGCTTCGACCTCAGCATCACCTTTCAATAGACCACATCCTCTATTATTCATTGGAGGACACCCCACTAGAGTTGACAAAATGTACAGCTCTCCGAGGGCCGGGAAGCAGATGAAGCAGGGGCCGGATAGAAGTGCCATCAGCCTGGACTCAAACTGTGCAGCCGAGAGAAGAGGAACTTCAAGGGACAGCCATCCCGATCCTCTGCTGTCTATGTGCCAGTGGTTTGAGGGGAATCATGAATAACGTACTTACATTCCCTGTGGAAATCTGGAGGCAGTTGGTTTAGGTGATTTGAGTGTGGCAGGCAGAGAAAGGCCAGGAGGATTACTTTTATGGATGGTCCCTCAGAACATATGACTGGAGGAATGGAGGTTCTTCCCTCAGCAATTGGATATGAGACCGCGAGAATAAGCAGGGAAGGTCAAGGAAAATACACACAGAAGCCAGGTGTATGAGGCCCTCTGGCTCCTCACTACTCAAACCAGCAGCATCGGCGTGACCAGGGAGCTTGTTAGAAACACAGAGTTTCGAGCCCTATTCGGGTACTCAGATCTGCTGACCAGAATCTGCATTTAACAAGATCCCCAGGTGATCTGCAGGCACACTGAAGCTTGAGAAGTGCTGCTCTAAGCTGCCTTGAGCTCCCCTTTAAGCCACTCTTTTCTCGTACTGGTGGCACCTCTTGGGCTTGGAGTCTGAATCCGCTCAACAGGTGTGCATCCCCGCAAGGGACTCACCGAGGCAACGGCATGGGGTAAACCTCTCTTCCGTTGCTGTCCTGTCCACTCAGTTGGCCCAAAGCAGAAACACCAGAAGTTTACATAAAGCAAACATCTTTATTTTAAAAATCAAGGACCATTTCAGAAGCACTTCCTAAAACAGGAGAGGAAAAGTTGGAACTCTCAGCCCCCTGAATTGCACCCCTCTCAAGATTCCTCCTCGACGATTCGATCCACCTCCCAGGACATGGGGGGCAGGGGGGTGCTCCCCTCACCCACAGGGAGCGTCTCACTCGTCACATCAGCCTCCCTTCACCCTTGCAGTGAGCCAGGTCTGTGACAGTCTTCCTAAAGTTGTGTTTCAGCTGACCAGTGAGTGAGGCTGGTGACTCTAGGGCCCCATGTCGGTGGTGGAGATGGCAATTCCCGATCCAATTGGCGGCTCTACTTTCATACCAATGTGAGCTGCAAGCAGACGGGTCCTCTAGCTAGGGGACTTATTAAAATAGCCAGGTTGAGAACCAACAGCCTAGTCCAGGGCCTCTCTAACATGTGCACGATGCAGCCAGGGTCTTGTTCGGATGCAGTGTCCTGGAAGGTGGCTCAGAAGCACACATCACTCAACTCTACTCGCCCAGCTTGACCAGCCAGCCACCTGCAGGACTCCAAGGTAAACAGAGAGTGACACGGAATAAAAGGAAAACAGATGAATTACTTTCAAAATCCAATGCTGTGATCTTAATGAATCATGACTGTGGCTGTAACTAACAGAGCAGTTACGTAAAGCATGGAAATGGTCTTTTAGCAAAAACCATGAGGGTAAGAGGGCACATTCTATAGTTGGTTGTGCTTCCAGCAGCTTTAAAACTATGGAATGGGAAGGCATGCTCCGGCAACATAAAAACACTCCAAACCAGCTGGATTTCTGCTAGAATTAAGAAAGGCTGTTCACGTTTCCTCCCTGAGTTCATGACTCCAGCTAACTCACCTGTCTTTGCCCAGTCCTGGTTTTCATTCCCTCTTCACGACTCTCGTCTAGTGCATTTGCCTCTCAGCTAAGTGATCTTATATTTGGACATCCATTAATTGACCTTGACATCGCCCCAAGCTCTGCCCTCCACGCTCCACTTTTTCATTCAATATTTACCTTCTGCATCTTTGGTGCTTACCCAGGTTTTGGTCTTGGAATATCTGGACATATCTAGAGAAAGCCCTATGCAAAAACAGGTGCTGTAGGTAAAAACTGCAGCCATTAGGCAAAGGTCAGATTTGCCTCTTGTGCTCTGTGTGGAACTGGAGATGAATCAAAGTTGGCTTTTTCAGCAATTTCTGTGTATTTAACAATGTTGCTACCTAGTGATTTCCTGACCACGAGGAAGCTGAGTAACCAACTCAGACCATGGCAGCCTGGTAAGCCTGTGGAGGGTGTTCTCCATCTAGATCCTAAGTATCTGACCTGATGGGGTGCCCTGATTTAGGGCTGAATTTACTTCCCTTTGTGATGCTAATCATCCCCCAACCAGAGGACCCAAGACTGAGCTCCCTTCCCATGTGGCTCTTTCCAGTACATTTCTAAGGCTCACTCTCTCATCGGCCCCTCCTCCTACAGACATCTTCCACCTCCTTCTCATCTGAGCAATGATTTTTAAACCCTGGCTACATCAGAATGATAAGGGAAACATTTAAAATATAATATATGTCGGATCTTCTTCAGGAGATTCTGATTCAGTAGGTCTCAGGTGGGGCCAGAACTCAACATTTTCTAAAGTTCTTTCCAAATTTTCTAAACCTGAGTAACCAGGTTTGGGAACCACGCTGCCAAAGAATCTAAGTCAGGGGCGTGAGGTCACTCTCTGGTCTCACTCGATCTGGGTAACACTGTCCAGTGGCCGTAGGGGTCAGTTTGTTTGCTCTCTGAGCATCACTACTCTCCAGACTGTTCTGATTCCCAGGTCTTAATGAACTCATTGGTTGCTCCAGATTCTCTGATCCCCATAATCCTTTCGATTCCCTGTTCTAGTTCACTGAGAAGATGCATTAATTTTGTTTCTGTGGTTGACGTGGGATAAAGTGACAGATGCACTCCTCAAATACCCTTGCGCTCCCGACATTTCTCAGGCTCCCGCCCCCACTATCCAAGGGATTGGAGCAGCAGAGACATGTGTAATTCTGGGCTGAGGCTGCTAAGGGCTGGTGTGACTTTACATGCCTCTTCTCCTCTGTGGCAGCAACCTTGGAAGCCACATATTGAGACGGCACCATCACAAGATGGAGGGAGCCTGCGTTGCAGAGTCATGGATGAAGACAAGTCCCTGCCAGGCCCCATCAGTCTCTAGGTGAGCAGTAAATCAACTCGTCATTGCTGATCCACAGAGATTTCAGGATTACTTTGTTATCACAGCATGGCCTACTCTGCCCAGGACTACACAGAAACAGTGACTTCTGGGTAAAGGGCTGCCAAGGGCACTGAACCCAAGCCATCAAAACCCACTTCCCCAATTTCTTGTTCTCTTTCCCTTCCAAATAGCACATACGCCCATTTGCCACCAGGGAGGACATATCAGGCCAGTTACATGGGATGAAATAGCTGTGCTGAATAGGGAAAAAACGGAGCTCTCAATTAAAACATGAATGCCATTTCAGGAAAGTCATTTTCAATCATTTTTAATTCCTTTAGTGTTTCCCTTAGCTCTTGTACATTCTCTACCAAAGGCGGGAAACGGAAATGCATGCAACAGACAGACATAAAGCAACGGCCCATGGTGGGGCCTCACACAAGGAGCAGAAGAGCTAGAAGGGGCTTGACCACCTAAAGGTATTCAAAGAAAATAACAGCTCTGGCTAAATAAGAGGCAGCAGTCTCTATGGCTGGAAGCTGCGGATACCCATTGCAACTCTGGTCAGTCTAAGAGTCATTTCTGAAATGTTAGTAGACGCGTGACAAATACTATGCAGCTATGAACAGTGTGATGCAGAAGAATAGGAACTGGCAGAAAAAAGCAATATATATATTATATATGTTATATTAATTATACAATTATATTATATTGCTATAATATATATATTGCTTTTTTCTGCCAGTTCCTATATATATATATATGCCAGGTACATACATATATGTTTAAGATTATAAAACAGTTACAGTATAATACAATTTTGTAAAATAAAACGTATAGAAAAAAACTAGAAGTAGGGTGCATGTACCTAATTAACAGAGTTAACTACCCACCCCTAGGTAACAGAATGGATGTCTCTGGGTTGTAGGATTATGAGTGATTCTTATCGACTCCTTTTTATTTTTGTTTTTTCCATCTCTTCTAAAGTAAACACGTATTGTTTTAGTTATCAGGAAAAAATGTTCCCTTAAAAATTCATATTTAGGAATAAAGGACAAATATATAAATATATTAACTATGTGATTTTCCTGATATTTTATTCGGACTATATAATTTATATTATGATGTTCTGTGTGTGGTATGTTTGCAGTCTAGCAATGTTTGTGCTAAATTATATAAAACCTAACTGGAACTGCCATTCATCCACAAACGCCAGTTCTGTGGAAACATACACAGCTATTATTTTTTATATGTTTCAGAAAGAAATTTTGCCCATTTTAATGATTACCATAACTATCTCGCAACAGAGAACAAATCGCAACTTAAAAACATACCAGCATGGGAGCAAGTTGTAACAGAAAATGAAAAATATCGTGTAATTACAGCGACCAGAAGAATGTAAATAATTCAGAAGAGGTTTGGTTCTCTCATTTTTGTCCTACTGTTTGTTCGTTGGCACGGCCTGGCATGGGCGAGTCCACAGCTAGCCGGAGGTGGGTTCGTTAAGCTCTAATCTGATTAGGGCTTTCTGTTTCTTTGTTCTCTGTGTCCTCAGGTGACAGTTCTGGCTGGACATTATAAACATTTGCCCCACGTCAGGTACAGTAACCTACTTTGCCTGTGTATTACATAATAAGAGCACAATTCTCAGGTTCCAATCCTGAAGAGGCAGCTCTAATTAACAGAGTTCCGTGTCTGTCCAAATAATCTTCAGCGTCTGAATTTTCCTTATAACATACACATGCACCAAAGAACTATATGTGCATCCAAGTCTTGACAGCCAGATGTGTATAACTTCCCAGGGCCATTACCAGTTGAATAGAAGTTGCTTTTTTAAAATGACATAAAAGCTTTCCTAAATGCTATTTACCTAAATAAATTAAAGGTTGATTTAATGTAATCTGGAGTCAGATAGCAAGATGGGTGAAAAACGTGGTAAGAAAGGGCACTTGTCAGAAAAGGGACGCAGCCTAAGGTCAGTGAGTCAAGGAGCAGCACATAAGCATCCGGAAAGGCTTCACTTTAGAGATGAAGTCCAGTCAGGACCCAGCAAAATCTTCAGTATTGAAAAGCAACCATGAGACCTCTTGCTATGCTGGTGGGCAGAAAAGATTGCGAGGGACGAAAGTGGCCACAAACTAGATGCTGTCACAACAGCCACTGCAGGATTACCCTATAGGCACAAATAAATAAACATCAGGAGATTTCCACTTAATGAATTCACCCACAATTTTGTAATCAAGAAATCAACTAGTATAAAAAGTTGTTCTGCTATCAGCATTCTTATAAATTTTACATTATTTCAGAAAACAAAGTTGCATTTTTATTTATGTGTTTAGGAACTTAAGGGCTTTAAAAGTCTTGTTCTGGTCCTGGCAACAATTCAGGTGAATAGAGAATGAAAATTAACAGACATGTCAGGGCTGGTTCCCAGACTCCTGCAGGTTGTAGATGAGACATGGGTCCCAACAGAGGAGGGTAGGCTCAAGTTCTGGACAGTTCTAGAATGGTGGCCGTGTGCTCTCTTCAGCCCAGCACAGGAGCAGTCTGCGCATCTTCCCTGACAGCACATCTTCATCTGGACGTGCAGCCCTCAGCTCCTGGTGCAGCAGCTGGTTTAATGGAGACCTGGGTCACACTAGGAGGCGTTTTAATTGCAACTGGTTTTTCAACAGTTACGCTGTCGAAGGCGTTTATTTCCTTAAGTGCTATCTCAGAAGCTGAATATGAAAAACCTGTGCCAAACTGGCTGTCAACCTATGAATGATGGGCAGCAGCAAACGATCAAAATAGACACGATGACACACTCTCAAATCTGATCTACAGAAGATCTTCTCAAGTCTGTAATGACACCAGCATGAACCGTCCTTGACTGAAAGGAGCCAATAAACGTTATTTTGAAATCTACAGAAATGCACCTGTGTTTCCCATCACTGTAACGTGACTCCAGCTTCTAAGTTTACAATACAGTGAAAGAAACAGAACATTCATTTCCATCTTAGGCTTCAGACCACTGGGGACTTTAGGAGGGATCAAAGAAACCCTTCGAGTCTCTATTTTTTTAGTTTTTGGTGCTTAACACGCACTCTTAACATTAACAAGCTTAGTTCCATGAGGCACCTTCTGGGCCAAAAGATAAGACTTTCTTTCTCTCAAATCACATTTTCTCAAATATTTTTCAAAGCTGAGGTATAAGCCTTTTAATAGAATTATGCAAATTTTGCCCTAACTCCAAATGTTTTCGGAACTAAATACCATTTTGAAGAGGTGCTGGATTTGCAATGTCCACATCAGGAAAGGAAAGCTGGGAACTGCAGGCAACATGGGGGATGAGGACGACGATGCCCAAACTTGGGTTTTATTTGTCCCCAGGGTTATTTTGTGCAAACTTAAAGCAGCCTCTGCTTCTCAAAGGTTAAACTCACTGGGACAAAAATGCTGACCGGTCATCAGGGGATTATCTTCCTGGCAGAAGGAGGCCCAGCTCGAATGCACCTCGTTCCTGATTTGAACCATGTGAATGATGGGATAAAAACATCTAAGGCTCAAGCCAGAGCAATGAACAGCAAGGCAAAGAAACTTGCTCGCTCCTAAAAGGGAGATGAAGAGGATGATTGAAAACAAGCCATGGCTCAGTGAGAAATAATTTTCTATTTCCTTGTTTTTCTCTTAAAATAATGGAAGACAATTTTCTTTAAATGAGACCCAGGAAGAGACGGCTGTGAACGATTTCTTCCAGTGTGACCCACTCTTAGCACCTGAGACTGTGGGTAGAGTTCCCTCGTTTCACGGAAGATTAGTCTATTCACTATGGAGGGTCTATCACAGAGAGGCACTACTCGTCTGCTTCTGCACGTCTTGGGCCTTCTGCACATGGGTTAAACATAATCACGTATTTGCAATAGCCACAGGCCCTGCCTTATTAAAGTAACTCATTAGAACTAAACGGCTGACGAATGCAGTGGACTTTTTTGGACTCAGATCATTTAGCAACAAGAAAACAGTGTTTATGTTTAAAGCAGAGCCTGCTTTGCACTATGTCTAAGAGTCACAGAGTCGGGGCCCTGCCAACAGCCCAGCCGCCTGGAGCTCCCCCTGCCCTCTGAGCTGGCCCTTCCCCTGGGCTGTCCCCTCTTTGAGGTGAAGGGCTCTCCCCCTCACAGTGGCACTGGCAGGTGCAGTGTCTGGCACAGCAAGCTCAGGACAGAGAAGGGCACCACAGAAGCACAGCCCACAGGGACCTCGGCCAAGTTATGATTCTGACTGCAGGTTACCTTTCTGAAGGTCACAAGCGACAGATGACATTTATTGCCAGCACACCATCTCCTAAGAAGAAGCCTCAACTAAAAATCCAACTGCAATCAACTTTCAAAAATTCACTTTTATATTTAAAAACACACGTGAGACACGTGACACATGCGATGACGACAAAAACCCCCAACAGCAGCCTTCCCTCCCCAGCCTCACACCTGTCTACTGTGGCACTGTCCCTGGGCTGTGCCCTTCCAACAGCTGGCGTCTGCAGTTGGGTGGCCATTGCACGCCCAGAGGCTTCCCGCGCCAGCCGTCTACACCACGTGCACACGCAGCTGGCAGCACTGCCCGGGGGCTCAATCCCGCACTCTGGCAGTTTCAAATATGTAACCTGGAGTTCAAAATCAAGTTCCTGTGCGTCCGGTACCTCTATGTGCTCCCGGCCACGGAGGGCTTGACTGTCATTCTCCCTTGCTGCCATGTCACTTCTCTTGCAGGATGCTTGATATTTATGTGCCTTTGGAACTGGCGGCTGTAGGTCCGCAGAAGTGGGGGTGTCTTCCTCATTGATTCGCCCTTGTTGGCGTTCAGCTGTGATGAGAAGCCAGCTCTGCACAGCTGCTGCACGATGTCTTTGCTTCTGGGACTGCTTCTAACAGCACTGTGCCGTGGAATAACAATATTACAAAAATGGAATCCGTTTCACAGTTTAGCACCAAGCCGATGGTGTTATTAAAAATTGCTGAAGGCTGCAATTTGTAGGTAATTAGTTAGTCCATGTGAGGTTGAACCTTAGCATTTTTTCCCCCTAGATAAAGTTTCTATGTAAGCAGAAAGACAAATATGAAAAATTAAATCAAATGAAAAACACACCTACCAAATGAATTGTGTGGGGAATAGCAACATGCTCTCTGCTGCTGATACATTTCTGAAACATCGTGGCTCCCCGTTGTGGTCTGCAAGGATGTCAGGTGTAGGTGTTGGTGGGTTTTTTTTTGTTTTACCCCCCCCCCCCCCATACACACTCCCGCACCCTCCCCAACTAATAAGGACTTCATAGGCACAGATAAATTGCATGTTCTTTTCCAAGAAATTTCTGCAACAGGATTTTCAGATGGAATCGTATTACAACTCTAAATATGAATAACACAGCCGAGGAAAAAACAGAATGTTGTTTTGGCTGGCCCACACAGGTATTAGTTTGTCATCTTGAAGCTAACTAAATATCCATAGACTCTGGGTGAAATCCAGAGGACAGCTGTAATGCTCTATCTGGTTCAAACTGGTTTAGTTGCCTGAGTCAGGAGTGCTAAATGGGGACAGAAAATGACTCTCCTGATTGGCTGCTTTTCTAAGCATCGTTACATAGGGCACAGTTGTGAAAGAAGGTCAGAAACCACAAGGAGAGAGGATTGTGCCTTAGGGAAAGGAGAGAGGAACCAGAACGACAAATGTTGACTATACTGTGAAGCGACCATAAATGTGTGTGGTTCAGTGAATGGTTTCCAAGTTTAGCTGTTTCCAGAATTCTAAAATTCATCACAGTAGATTCAGAGTAAACCATTTTCTATTGTTCTTATCATTGCCTCATGTGCCGTTCATGTTAGAAATATTAAGCATGTGCTTTTTCTTTATGTTCCGCTTCCCCTGCTGTAATCTAAGTGGCTAAAAACCTTGGTTTACTTTGTTTACTCCTCTAGCCTAGATCTAAACCAGTGCCAGGCACACAGCTGTTGCTCAATAATTGCACGTTGAGTAAACACTGATTAACCTCTTTTAGTTCTCTCTTCCGTGAAGCTGATTGATGATATGCCTATTGCCCCGGAAATAGTATTATTCCACAGTCACTGACAACCAAAGGCAAAATCTCTACCCTTCTATTTCAACGCACAGTACAAACTGCTAATGTCTTAAGAATTTTGACATTATTGCTTGAGAAGAGTTGAGGCCTGGTTGGTTATCAATTTAACTGCTTTCGAGATAGTTCGTTTTTTGAGCGGAGGCCAGAAATAACACTGGGCTCGGACTCTTTCCAAAGTTCTCTTTTGAACCCACCGAGCAATTGAAGAAAGCTGAGAAAACGCGACTTCACAGCGCCCTCGGGAAAGTGGAGTCCTAGTCTGCACATGAATGCCGTGACATAAGCACTCGGATGGGCTCCTAGCAGAATGTTCATAAAGCTTGGCACTGCTGCAAAGAAACGAAGAACAAATGTTCTCCGACAACTTGCAAACTTCAGCCAGTCCGTTCCAGGTTCTGGAACTAGTGGGCCTAAGGCTCTGCGAGTGTGCTTGTTACAGACGACAGATTTCCAGGCCCCGCCCTGGAGCTTCTGAGTCAGCAGGTAAAAGCGGGTGCAGAAATCAGAAATGCCTATAATCATGCCATGTGATTTGTGTGCTAGTTGTTTATGGATTTCACTTTGAGAAAAGTAAAACATAAAAAGAACCCTGATTTGCGGAAGACCCTGTAAGGCCTTTGTTTCCTTTGGGTTCAACTCTTACGTTAGATTGTAACTCAGGTCTCTGGCTGCCACACAAACGCTGACATGTTTGTTATATGAAAAGTAACATGGCCAAGAGACTATAAGAACATGCCGACACAGTTCTAAAAATGTTTCTCTTTTCTATTCTTCAATAGACTGAGGCTTCTGTTTAGGTTGATGTTGCCAATGTTGGCAAAAGTCAATCGCAGGAAAAAAAAATCAATAAAAATATTCATTCTTCATTTGGCAAACCACAAAATATTCTCTCACATATTATCTAATCTGATTCTCCGAGTGACTCTGTAAGGCAGACAGGACAGGTGTGTGTTAATCTAATTTTGAGCAAACCAAGGTCCAAAGAGTTTCCCACCGGCCCAATGCCAGAGAAGTAGAAATAAATGGCAGAGTGGCCATCTTCCTGGACTGCTCATGCCTAGTTTGATGTTTGCTAACTGCCCTCCATGGTCCTCTATCTATACCAAAGCATATTTCCTCTTTGCCTTTCTTCCCTGATTCTCCTGTGTCTAGGAACATTGCATGGGGAGCTCTTAGCACAGTGCCTGCCTCATAGTAACCAGGAGGAAGAGAAGGCAGCTTGGCTATTATGTTGTACTTAGGATTAAATGAGATAATGTGCATGAAAAGTGCTTTGTAAGTCATACAACAGTATACATATCTATGCATATGTTATTACATGCATATATGCACGTATTATTACCATTGCTTATCTTTTCCTAGGCATTAAGATTTCAAAAGGAAAACTCTTGAAATTTATTCAGAGTGTCTGAGAAAAAAAGATAGTGACCAATAACAAAGTTAGTGATAAATTATAAGAGAAAAAATGGAGGAAAGACTATTTGCAGAAAATAAATACTTTAGAGTAAGAAACTAATTAGCAGATGCTGAACTTGGAGTAACTGCTCAGATGTGGTTGAAGTTGAATTGTGGGAGGAGATAAGTGACTTGTATCCACACATCTCCAGATGGTGCATAGGTACATTTACATAAGCTTAGAATTTCTCATTTTATTTTCTCAGAAAATTTCTCGTAGTCGAATCTGAGTCTACCTGAGATGTCGGGAGCTTCAGAGGAAGCACACAGGTTGGTACCGGTGCCGTGAAGGACCCTGACTTGACCAGGTCTGAAAGCATCTTTATATCCTGAAAGCAAGGAGGCATTTTCCAGCAGTATCAGCTGCCTTCTTACAGCCCGAGAAGGGAATGCAAGGCAGACTGCCTCACCGCCTTGTTATTTGTGTCTCTTAATATTTCCTGCTCTCTGCACTTCGTCTCTTTGCCCATAATTCCATACTGCTAGTTATAATCAGATTCTACTTTGGAAATGCCAGACTGGAGCAGGAAGAGTGCCGTCAGTCCAGCAGCTGCCACTCTGGGCTCTTCTGCTGTGTCACAGTGTGAGCTGTGCCTTAGAAAATAAGTCGCATTACCAGAATCCTTTCCATCAAATGGACATGGCCTAATATTGATGTAACTAAGTGGTGTGATTACTTGATCTAGCCAATTGCTCTGAATAGGAATGAGATAAGTGTCAGCTTACTGAAGGTGCACGTCAGAGGGTGCATCTGGATGACTTTCTTCAAGGTCTGAGGGGCTTGAAGGACATTTTTCTCATCTAGTTGAGTCTGAAAATGAGAAAACAAACAGAAGAAAGCTTATCATTGCTGATAGATTCGCAAATGGCATGCATCTTGCAACAAGTTCAGATTGTTATTCTGACCCTCCACATGTTTGCGGTCTGGATTGGATCCAACTTAAACCAGAATCTGGATCAGATAATGCCTGGTGGGTTCACTCAACTTGTTGAAGCATCAACTGTCAACACTTCAATCCCAACTAGAATGCCCACTCAAGAAATTCATGAATCTTAGCCCCCTCTAGAAGCTCATAAATCTCCTTTGAATCCCATTAGACAACACTCACCTGACATCACATACCTGAAGGGGGCATGCAAACTGTATTTGAGAAACAAAATTCAACTTGCTACTCTAGGAGTTCCCACTTCACTTCTATAAGGGAAATTTAGAAATTGCTTTGGAATGGGTGCTTTCCCATCTTCTTGAGTCTTGTGAGAAGCTTGAAAGCAAAAAACATTTTTCTGTGACGTCTCTCCCCAAATGGAGATAGGGAGAAATAACTTGAAGATGTTCAGAGGACACAAGAAACTTAGCCACTCCCAGGCCCACTAATCTGATCTTTTGAACCAGAAAGAAAGAAAAATATTTCAAATTCTTTACAGACATACAGAACTTCAAGATGAAGCAGCCTTCGAGTCTCTCCCCTCCATTCCTTTGCTCCCACATCTGAATAACCTTTAGAATGATAAGCATCTGCCACCATAAGAGCTCTATTTACTAAGCATCTGCTGTATCTCAGACCCTGGACCAGGAGCTCCACAAACCTTATCTCATTCGGAGCGTTTGATCCCTAGAGGTATTGTTTACCCACCTTGCAAATAATTACATGAGGATCACGAAAGGTAGATAACTCGCCTAAGACAAGAGGAGCCAGACAGAAAAATCTGCAGTCAGGTCTGTCTCACTCCAGGACCATGCACCGGGCTTGTGTCTCCCTGTCTCAACAGGTGGGACTAGTCGTACGAAGATATCGAACTTCTCTTTGATCCAGACTCTCTACTTACTAGTTGTTTGACCGTGTGCAAGTCATTTAACTTCCTAAAAGGTCAGTTTCTTCGACTGAAAAGTGGGAATGATAGTTCCTGTTCCTTGCATTGTATAGGATTGTTGAAGAAATGAGATAAGTAATATAGGGTGTTTTTGTAAGCGCTAAAATGCTTTCAAATCACAGGTGTGCATTATTTAGGGTTAGGTTTGACTGCACAACAGGAAAATCCAAAATGGCTGTGGCTTACATGAGAACACAATCTATTTCTCTCACGTGAAAGCTGAGCCGAGGTGGGCAGTCCAGGGAAAGACGGCAGATTCCCAGCGTCCGGCTCCCACAGTCCTTCAGTGTTGCTGCTCTTTCTTGGTGTGCTCCTCGTGGTACCAGGCGGCGCCCCCATGTTGACTATGGTCACTGAAGAAGAAGAAGAAAGGCCAAAAGAAGGATGCACCTCCTCTCTCAAATATCCCTTCCCAGAAGTTGCACACAACATTTCTGTATTTTCCATTTTCTGTCATCTTAGGCCATCTGCTAATGCATATAGAGACATACAAATCATGCTCAGAAAATGGAATTACTAAGGCTCTAGATGCAATGTGTCATTTTTCCTCTGAGAGCATAAACTATGCTTTCAGAGTATTCCTTTTTTAAAAAAATAGTTGACTTTTGAATTCTTATTGCAAGGGAAGATTCATCCTAAGCTAACATCTGTTGCCAATCTTCCCACCAAAAGCCCCAGTGCGTAGTTGTATATAGTTGTAAGTTCTTCTGGGTCTTCTCTCTGAGCTGCCACCACAGCATGGCTACTGACAGACGTGACCAGGAACCGAACCCAGGACGCTGAAGCAGAGAGCGTCGAACTTTCCTAGGCCATCAGGGCTGGGTCTCAGAGTATTTCTAAGAGAAGAAACTCATCAGACATTATCCTTATTTCACAGGTTGTATAATGTGAAACATGGATTAGCCACAGGGCTTGTTTAAAGACACACAGTAGGTAGACGAAAAAAATATCAAGACATTTGATAATTGTACCTTCTACACAATTTTTGGCACAAAGCAGCTAGACAGAAGGTATTAAATTCACCCAATCTGCCAAATGTTAGCAGGAGAATAATCCAAACATCCTGAAGAATGACTTGAATTTGGCTGTGAGTAGACACAAATAAAAACAGTTTCTTTCCATCAAACCAGAACACTAAAACCAAAACCCAGAGCCTGAACAATCAGAGGCCGGAGAAGTAAAATTCTAGCTCCATGCTCCCTCACCTCTGTCTTGCATTTCATTTTCTGTATAACAACAACAGTAAAAAAATATGTAGCCCCTAATTATTGACTCTGGTACAAGCCCCTACTCCTTCCCAGAGATGACTGGCACCTTGACGGAGGACAGATGCTGCAGAATGCATCCTCACCATGTGAGATATAGCTGGGAAGAACCTCAAGGGTGCACAGCTAGGACAGGGCTATAACAAGTTATTTTTAAAGTAAAGTGTGTACGTTATAGGGTAGGGTAAAACACTGTGCATGGAATTTAGGCTGAAACACAAACTCCAAGATTATGACAGATGCCCAGGCTACATCTCTGGACAGCCAGGGGTCACTGTCACTCTCCTCTCATTGAGATGTCTTCAAGAGTGACTTGAATAACACCCACATGGCTTCCTCCCACAGGTCATTTAGGCCTCTACTTAAATGTCACCTCCTCAACATTGACTCCCCCAACTGCCCTCTCTGAAAAGCCAGGCACGCCCAACCACACCACTGTCTCTCCCTCACCTGCTTCAGTTTTCCTCTTGGCACTTATGACCACCTGACTCTTGCCACATATGTGCTTCTTTCTTTATTGGCTGTCCCCAAATAAGATGTGAGCTCCACAAGGGTAGGACTTTGACTTGTGGACTCCTATATCCCGACTTCTTAGAATAGGACCTTGCATATTTGTAGAATAAATTGAAAAATGAATATTGAGAATTTTAGACACTAGGATAGACCAGAGAAAATCATTGGTTTGAGCAGGTGATGCCGTAATACGCCCTCTAAATCATACCATAGATCTCTCTTACTGAGCTCACTGAAGGCTTCCGAGAGAACTTAGTAAATTTCATGGGACGTTTTTCATCTTCATTCAAGTGACGAATGTAGATAAAATCAGTCATTTCCTTCAAAGCTTCTGACGGATGTCCATTGAGGTTGCTGCCTTTGCATAGTTCCTTGAGTGACTGGGAATAACCTCCTTATAAACTCTCAGGACATAGACAATGCCACATGCGTCCATATTTGTTCATTCATTTCACTATTCAACACATGTTGGAGCCCTTACTATGAGCTGGGCAACGTTCTAGACCCTGAGACAGAGCAGGAATCAGTCCCTGTCCTCATGGGGCTTATATTCCAATGAGGAGAGAGACAGACACTAGTCAAATGAGCAAGCATATTCTGGAGGGTAAGAAATACTGTGGAAAAGAGTTGAGGGTCAGAGAGATCAGGAGCTGAGTGAGATGAAATGGAGAGGGCTGGGGAAATTCGGGAAGGACGTTGAAGAAATAAGGGGTTAAGGAATATGGAAATGCAGGGGAGTGTGTGTCTTAAAGGGAGTGGGCTCCAGGCAGGAGAACAGTCACGGACAGGCCCCGAGGTGGTGGGGTGCCTGGTGTGTGTGAGACCAGCAAGGACACTGTGGCGGGAGCTGCTGTACCCTGCAGTTGGGTTGTGTGGGATGTTGTAGGCCCGGGGTGGGGATGGGGAGAGGGAAGTGTGTGTGTGGAGGGCAGGGAGTGAAGAAAGGAGCGGCTACTTGATAAGGTCAGAAGGACAACAAGGAGCCGGCCCTTGTGGACCACCGTAGGATTCCACTTGATTCAGTGAGGTGGGGCCACCCGAGGACTCTGAGAGGAGTGACATAATCTGACTTACCTTTGGAAAGATGACTCTAGTAGCTGTGTTAACAATAAGCCATGGGGGCTCAGAGCACATGCAGAAAGACCAATTATGTCGCTGTTGAGAGACAGACAGAGAAAGAGTGAAGTCAAGGGTGATGCCAGGGTTCGGGGCCTGAGCAACTGGCAGGACCAAGCTGCCACATAGTGAAACGAAGAAATGGGAGGAGTTGGGGCTTGGGGAGGTTGGGATTTTAGGTGTCAGTCATAAACTGCAGAACTCATCTGGCCTACTGAAGCCGCAAAGGGACAGGGCAGGGTCCAGAGCCGCTGCAGGAGAACCAGGGCACGGGCTGGGAGGCGCACGGCCAGCACCACCGCTCGCTGCCCGGAGACGCCTTGACGGCCGCGGCCACCATGAGAGACAAGCCAAGTCCAGGCTGACACTGGACACTGGAAGCCCCGCCCCTGCTGCCAGAGGCTCCAGCTGTCGCTGTCACCCTTATCAGGAAAACTATAAATAAATAAAGTATTCCACCCGCTGCTGCGTCTCACTTCCCTCCGGAGACTGGGCGCCCGATGGGCAGCGCGCGGCCACAGGCTGCAGAGGGGCCTGGCGCACCGCCCTGGTTTCCAGCTGGGGATGTGAGGGCATCTGGCCCCCGGATTGCTCTTCCCCGGGGCTCGGCCACCGGTGAGCGTGGCGCACGTCCTGAGACAGCCCTGCGGTCACTGCTTTGCTCCTTGCTCAGTGCTCAGGGGACATTTTCTCTACTCCAGCCCCAGCCCAGGTCTCTTGTGGAGCATGCGCGCAGCCCTGGCCCGGACCCGGGCACGGCCCCGAAGCAGGGTGATGAGAACCGGAGCGCCATCCGAGAAACAGCTCCGTGAAAACATGGCGAGCGGTTTCAAACATGGGAGTAAAAAATTTCAAGAGATAAATTAATAACAGTCTTGAAGCACAAGAGCGGAATATACACCATGTAAAGGATAAATGGACAATTAAAATTGCTTATGTCAATATTGAAAAATTGGAAATTTGGGAAGCCATGGTCTAGCGTTCCTTAAGAATAGTCGCTATGGGACCGACCCTGTAGCTGAGTGGTTAAGTTCGTGTGCTGAGCTTCAGCGGCCCAGGGTTTCGCTAGTTCGGATCCTGGGCACAGACATGGCACCACTCAGCAGGCCATGTCCCACACAGCACAACCAGAAGGACCTACAACTAGAATATGCAACTATGTACTGGGGGGCTTTGGGGAGAAGAGAAAAAAAACAAGAAAGATTGGCAACAGATGTTAGCATAGGTGCCAATCTTAAAAAAAAAAAAGAAAAACCTGAAAAAAAGAATAATCGTTATCACTAGATAATTACTAACAATTGACTGTTATCGTTTATTGAGAGGTTATGGATGCTGAATGCCTCTGTGCAAGTGCTTGCTTTCAGCCTCCCATTTGACTCTCACAATGGCCCCACTGGGCAGGCCCAGGCCCAGAGAGCTTAAGTGCCTTGTCTAACTAGAAAATGATGGGATTCCAACGTCCTGAACTCTTAGCTACAAAGTTATATGCCCCAATTTAATTTCTAAGAAGATGTGACATCAAGTAAGGACCCGGAGATCCACAACACAGCAATCTGCCCCGAATAAACTCATTAAATGCATATTTTAAGTTTATTTTTCAACTATCGTTAAAATGGTCTGCTAGTCTTCATTGCTAGGAATTTATCTTTCATTATTTACAAAAATATGCCTCTATGTATAAAGACACTTATTGCAGTTTTCTTTGTAAGAGGAAAAAAACGTGGAAATCTAAAGTCATTAGCTGGGAATTCCCTCAATAAATCGTGACATATCTACATAATAGAATACCATGAATTCTTTAAAAGCCTGGGGAGGTCTTTAAGGTACATTTTTAAGTTAAAAATATCTGGATAGAAAATAGTGGGTATAGTGTGATTCCATTTGTAAACTGATACACACAGATTTTTATGCTCACAGTGACATAAAGCATTTCTAGAAGGATTCTCAAACTATTGGGGGGGGGGTGATTTGTCAAGGGTGAGGGGGTCAAAAGCCTTTCAGTTTATAGCTTTCTCCATGGCTTCAGTTTTCTACTTTCTGTAAAAATAACTTTTATACTTACTGAGAGTGAATGTTTTCAATACATTCTGTGTGTTTAAAATATTGTCGAGCCTTTTGAAGAAGCTATTTTATGCTTCACACACTTCATTTTAAAATTATGAAGGTGTAGAGAAGTCTATATTGTTTTGAGCTTCCTACCAAATGCTTTTATTAATCTTCATTGTTTTTTCAATATTTGTCCCTAAAGCAAATTGCATAGTGTTAATATGCAGACATTTGCTATAAATGGTCATAGTTTCTCTCTAAATAAGAACTACACAGAATTGTACACGTAAAATGGTTAAAATGGTAGATTTTATGTTATGGATATTTTACCAAAATTTTATAAAACACAGAATTTCATAACATGAAGCATGGGATGGAAATTTAATAATCATAGTCAAGACTTCTTTGGTAGCGCCCAGTGCCAGGCTCTGTGAAAAGCAGGTCGCCATTTATCTTTCTGAATCTTCATACCTCTGCAGCCTGGCAGCTGTCCTACCCGTTTTGCAGAGAACTTGGAAAGCAATGATTTGTCCGGAGGCATGCAGCTGGCCAGAGGCAATGCAGAGGGACCATGGAGATTCTGAGCGCAGACACAGGGACCCCTATATTAATACATTACTCCTCACTGCGTCTCAAATGCAGATGCGTCTAACTCCTGGAAACGTAACTGTGACATTCCCAAAGAAATTTCCCTCACTCCTCCTGATACATAGTGAACAGTGGAGCTTAAAAATGAACCCTAGTATCTGGGAATTTTAGGGCTATGTTTTCTGATTAATATAACATTAATTTTGACAGCAATACTTGATATTTGTGGTATGGTCACTAGTTTATCAGTGGAGTTTTCCATACGCAATAAGGAACTGAGGGCGCTGGCTAATTAAATTTCCTGGCTGTATCAGCGATGAAGGGGAAACTTCTTATGTTTTCATCTTCATTACTGAAAATATTTCTGAACTATATTAGCACACTTTCTTCTCTTAGTAGGATAGGCATGGGATCTTCTTTTGATGAAAGAATTTCTTATGCGATCATTATAACTATCAATGATCGTTGTCTAAAAATATGTTACTCTGAATTTATGTCGAAACTGTGCTATATGCTGAAAATGTCCCTTTTTTTGTACTGAGTCATCAATATGGGTTTGTTTTAGGTCATTTCCCCATGTTTTCTAAAAATAGGATTTTCAAAGTGATTCCGGTTCAGTGGATTTCAGTTAATTAGGTTTGCCTGCACGCTCATGCTTCTAGCAGTTCCGCAAATGCTAATTCTTGAACTGCTGGGTGTGGAGACAGCTCTGCAGTGAAAGACTCACATGCAGGACCAACGTGGAAAGTGCTGTTTGTAAAAAAGAGGAGGCTGTGCTTTTACAAAACACACATTCCCACCACACCCTAAGCCCCTCCCCCGCCTCCCTGCAGATGCCCCCTTGGAGAAGACAGGCAGGTGGGACTCTGCTCTCTCTTGGCCCTCACCCGCCCCATTTCATTCTCCCTTTAAGCCTACTCACTAGACTGTGTGTGTGCGCGTGTGCATACGTTACAGGATCCCTAAGAATCAGCTAAGTGAGTTTCTCACCTAGTGTAGATGTGCCTTTGGCAGCATTCCTAACAGACAACAATCCGGTTTGAATGTCTGTTCTTTTGGGGACCTCCCTGTCATTGCACATTCCTTCCTTTGTCAGACAATTCTAATTGCTATACTCCTTCTGCCTCCAAAACAATCAACTAGTGATACTAGCTCTAGAACCTGGAGCGACTCAGATTAGGAGGACTCACTCTTCCACAAACAGATTTCCCAAGTCTTCTTTGCCTAAGACTTTTCTGTTCCCAGTTAAGCAGCTGTGGAAAGCGATAAAGCCAGAGGTTGTGCAAGGTCGCTTCTACCCTCTGGACAACATACCTGTTGGATGTACTGCCTTGTCTTACATGATGAAGCAGCCCAGACCGAATTTGCCTTAAGACAGATAGGAGTAATGCCTTCTGAGTTATGTAATTGGGCAGGAAGGATGGATTGTTCTCGGGCACCCACATCCAATGGAACTATCTAGAAGCCACACAAAACATGTTTTAGACAGCCGGCGTTCCATTTCTCTTTGTAGAGTGCCTAGCAAAGACCTCAAATCGCAGGATCAAGACATGGAGACTGAATGACATATGGAGAAAAAAAATCGACACACAATCGTCAACACACTACAAGGCAGCAGGGTGACAAAAGCCCGAGATGATAAACAGGCGAAATTTTGCATAATTAGGTCTTCGAATTTCTTCAGTTGTGAAATATGTGTGACTCACGTGGCGAGGCTGGGCGTGGGTTCGGAAACCGCTCACCTCTCTTAACCTGAGTGTGGGAGAAGCCATCCTGGCTCCTTGTTTGCCAGGCCCCTGCTGTTTGCTCTGCCGGGTATTATTAACCAGCAGGTTTGACAGGAGTTCCTTGTTTTTCCGCACTGATATGATTTATTTTCTGAGTTGCCTGAACAAACAGGTTGTTTGGGCCATTGTGTGGAGCAGCCTGGAGGTGGTTTTTGGAGAAGAGAGAGCTCTCTTCTGAGGAAGAAGTATTACCCAGTTGCAGTAACTGTTGAGAAGTGATTCTCTGGAAGTCCACATGTCGGTGAAGCCATGGAGGGCGGGGAAGGAACCCATCCGATTGATGTGAATGGTGGAGTGTCACTCATTGGACCAGCTGCCCCTGAAAAAATTCCCAGCCAACACTTCCAAACCTCTCTCCTCGCCCAGCCACCCCTACGAGATTGGGAGGGATGCGGTTTACACCGGAACCTTTGGCGCTTGTTATGAAGACATCAAAAAATATTTTATCTGTGGGCAGTGAAATGAAGTAAGAAACGAGGCTGTTTGTAGGAAAGCATCAGCCATTAAATGATCAAACCTGGAATCAGAGCGCCCGGCTCTGGCATCATTAGCTTCATGGCCTCAGACCCTCTCTGAGTCTCAGCCCTCGCCTGTAAAGGGCTGCCAGGGCATTTAAATAACTTGCTTGAAACAGCTGGGATAGCGTCTAGTTCTCGAAGTGTGGTCCCCAAACCAGCAGCATCAGCAGCATCTGAGAACTTGTTAGAAACGCACCTTGCCAGCCCCACCTCACCTGCTGAATCAGAGCGGGCAGGGAGGAAGCGACAGCAATCTGTTTTTATAAGCCCTCCAGGTGAGTCCACGCGGGATAAATTTTGAGAACCACCATCCTGGCGTATGAAAGTCTCTCAGAAAGCGGCAGCTGTTAAATCTTTCATCTTAGTCTAATATTTTACAGCTTAGAAGGTTGTTTTTCTACCCAAAATACCATCTGCTTTTCTCAAGTTTGCATTCTCTTTGACCCAGTAATTCCGCTTTGTAGCATCTTTGTAAGCGAATAATCAGAGAGGTTCAGAAAGAGTTATGTAGTAGGTTATTCATTGAGGAATTAATCATGCAGATGAAAATTTGGAAACTAGAGTTGAATGAACAATATCAGATTGGTTTAATAAGTTATGGCACGTCTATGTAATAAAACACAGTGCGGCAATTAACAATCGTGCTGTGGACGGTGTTTGTCAGAGTGAGTGCCGGGAGGCGCCTGCATCAGAATCACTGGGATGCTTTTCAACAGGCAGCTCTCTGGTCCTCATCTCAGATTCATGCGTTCGGATCTGTGAGTGAGGAACCTTAGAACCTTCGTTTCCCACATGCTCCCAGGTGATTCTTATGCATCTGAAAGTTTGAAAATCATGTTTTAGATTAATAATTAACAGCATGACAAGTATTCATGGTACACTATCAAGTGGATGAAAAGCAAATATTTACAGTATCTCTATAATATAGACACCATAGACGAGTAAGTATAAAGAAGGCCAAAAATACGTGTGCTAAAATGCTAAATTAACTCTCTCTGATGATACCATTCTGGTGATTGTTTATTTTCTTCTGTTCTAAATTTTCTAGATTTTCTGTAATATGTGTAATTTTTTGGTGAGAAAAGCGACGTTGTTTCCAAAACCACATATTAGTGCATGGGTCATTGAACTATGGAATGAGGACTTGATATTCATACATGAGGGTAGAAAACTCTGATATAGGCACATGTGAACAGGAAATAGAGAAATAAAAGTAATAAAATCAAGACATGGAGGAACAACGCAAATACACTTGTGTCTCAAAAGGGACAGCGTTTAAATCTGCTGGAGGAGTAGGGGCCAAGATAAATTTGAAATAAGGCTGGAAACCATCCCTTTCTCTTCTCGCATCCCCTGGCTGTGCCCGGTGGATACAGATGCAGTCTGCCATGCGTTAGGCAATGCAGGTGGCTGGGCATTCTGCCGACCTTGTATGCCATTGATGACCACTAAGGACAGAGGATGTTAACCTGGCACAGAAGTTGTGGTGCTTTCTGAAGTCAGAACAATGGCATAAATTACAGATAAATGTCGTGGCCAGACCCCTGGTTTCCTCGATGGTGGGCACTGGCAGATCAGTGGTAGGAGCACCTACAGGAGACAGTCTCGTGGAAAATGCTCCTCCATCCCACTGACCAGGGAAACTTGCTGTTAAAGGACTGCTTTCAGTAAGTGCTTGTAACTGTCTATCCTGGGCCCACCACCACACTGGAGAAGAGAAGATACCACAGAGGTAGCAAGTGCAAACCACCAGTGCAGCCCCGGGCTCAGAAGGGCCCCATGCTTGGGGTTTAATGCTCCTGTCACCTCTTGAAATTCTTTTTTTTTCTTTTTTCTTTCTGCTTTATCTCCCCAAATCCCCCAGCACATAGTTGTATATCTTAGCTGTGGGTCCTTCTAGTTGTGGCAGAAATTCTTAATAGTTTTATCTTTGAATGAGTGTTTTGTAAGTGAAGTCCAAAGGGACAATGGAGCACGGCGCGTGGGAAGGAGGTTAGTCATGCCCCCCATGGCCTCCCCAACTCTTGCAGGTTGTTGACTGCCTGCTCCCTGCTGCCATCCAATGCCCACAGCCACTGGACAGGCGGCCTGGATTCAGGTGCGGGTGCAGGGAGGGTCAAAGTGGGTGCACAGACCCCAGGCACCAAGTGCTGTGCAGGCCCAGGCACCTAGGAGAGTCTGTGCTCACCCTGTTAGCATCCTTATGCTCCAGGGAGCGTGATGTTAAACAGCAAATAAGAAACGCCACGACAGGCCAAGAGAGAGACAGAGAAAGAAAGGAAAGCTTTGTGCCGTGCTTTTTGAACAAGAGACCTGTGGGGGTTCTGCCCTGGGACTTGAGAATTAGGGTGTCAGTCTTGATGAGTACTTACAGGGTGAGAAGGATGGAGGAATGCATACGGAATAAATGAAAAGGGAGGACTTCTTGGAAGAGGCACCTCCCCTGACAAGGCTTTCTGGTCTGTCTGAGAAAACTAATTTACCCGGGAAGGGTGTAGCCCTTGACAGCATCACACTATGGAGTAAATTGGGCAGTTAAATAAGAAGCACATTTTCTCAGAAGGGAGTCCCTGGTGATTATAGACCAGGACACAGCCCTGCTTAATTATATGCAGTGCAAGATTATCCTAAATACTCTTTACGTGTATACAGATGAGGCCAGGACTAATTAGAAGTCCTGCGAGAGTAACAGACAAGTTCTCCGGCTTTTGCTAAACAATGTCGAGAGGAAAAAACACAATCATAAAAATGGTTGAGTTCACCTTTCTTCCTAGAAATTATCTTTCCAGCAACTTTCTATTGTTCTCCCTTTGAGAAAGGAGTTAATTTTTAAAAAGTGAAAATAATACATCGTTCCTCAGCATTCCAGGAGTGAAGGGCACACGTGTGCAAACAAATCACAATGCAACGCTTGTTAGTGCAAAATATATTATATGCACATTTATGAAGATCAATTACATTTCACAGCAATTTCTAAATCATTCCCATAGAATTAAAAACCACTTTAGAAGCTCAATAAAGTGAGAAAAATCCCTTAAACTCTTGAGTCCTGCTGAGTGTCCTGGTGAGAGAGAAGCAGAGTTTCATAATTCCGTGTGGAAGAAGGAGTGTGTGTTCTACATGGTCTCTGCAAGACCTGGACCTTAGCCTGGTTTACTCTAGATTGCAGGGACTTCTTGCCTTCATCTAACAAGAGAATTACACTTATTTGCATGCCTTATAGATGCGTATAAGGTGTGAGTGCTGTATTATGGAGAAAGGGGTGTGGGTAAAAAGGTGGTTTAAGACTAAGCTGGGATTCCTGGCAGAGGTAAGATGTCCTTGGTGGCTGCGTGTGCCTGGAAGACTGTGGCATGGGAGCTCCAGGCAGTTCCGCCCTTAGAACCAGGCAAAGGGGGCCCCAGCCTGAGGCCCAAGCTTTAGTTAAGAGCAGTCCGCGAAGCCAAGGGGGAATGGCCACCTGGAACCAGTGCACTTCCTCCAGTCCATGCCTTGGATACCCTGAACCCTGACATTTCCTTCCTCAAAGTGCCAGCCTGCTTCTAGAACCTGCCTGGGCCTCTTCAAGTCTCAGCATCACAGCTATTCCCTGCATCCCTAGCCTGACAGTGGCCAAGGGCAGCTCTTTGCAGGCCTCCTACATTTGAGCTGGGATGTCCACATACCCAGGAGTGTGCACGAGGTCCCTCAAGTTGCAAGACCGAGAAGATGATGAGGAAACAACAGGGGCAGGCGTGGGTTGGAGGGCTGGGGCCTCAAGCGTACTTCTGCCCCTGCCGGCAAATGTGAGGCTGGGTCTCCTCCTAGGAGACCAGATGCACAAGCGTCTGAGGAGCCTTCTAGGCAGAAAACATCTTAAAGGCAGAGGGAGGGAGGGACAGAAGGTTGACCCTATAGTGGGGCCTCACTCTCTAGCTAAAGGGATGATTGTGCGGACAGCATGGGATCCTTATCTTAAATTTGTCATTCATAACGATGTGAAACTCAGCTGAGTTGAAACTAAAACGTATTAAATAGCATTTGACTTAACATGGGAAATACTCACTGAGCCATCCAAAGTTCCTTCTGGATTTTTATATACAATTTAACCTTCTGGAGACTCCTCCTAGGGGCACGGCCGACTTTTGCTGACAGATAGGCCAGAAGCTATGCTAAGGACTAAGAGTGGGTCCTGTGTGAGGTGTCCCCTCTGTGCCGTCCCTGACATGATCAAGGAGTTGGCCTGCTGTCTAAGGATGTCTCCCCACTCGCCTGGACCTGAGGCCTGAAGTTTCTCTTGAGAGCCTCATTCCTCAGATTGAACTAACGGCAGTTGGGATAGGGACCCCACCTTGCAAGCTCTGGGTGAGCTTCTCAGAAGCAGTGAGGAGGAAGCGTGGTGCAAAACTTCACAAGGCACCTGTGAGCGGCAGGGCGCCTGAAACAAAAGGGCAGGAAAGTCCCAGAAACCAGACGGGAAGGCCTGAGACCGCCAGCGCAGCTTCATAGACTTGCTCTCCACGGACCCTGTGAATCTGTGTGGTTTCAGTTCGGGTTTACTTGCTTTAATTGGCTGAAAAATGAGGCTACCTACATGGAAGGAAAAACAGCTCAAAGTTTTAGTCGATTATTGAATCTTTTAATGGTTTCGTTTCTTTTGAAAACTTATTCAGTATTCGGGAGATACATCTCAGAGTCATCTATGTGGTAATGCAACCTTTATGTTAAAAACCATTTGATACCGAGAGTATATCTTTTATTTTTTTTATTGAGATATAATTCACACACCATAAAATTCACCCTTTTGAAATATAAAATTCAGTAGCTTTTAGTACAGTCACAAAGTTTTACAGCCATCACCACTATCTAATTTCAGAAAAATTTTATCATCTTCAAAGAAAGCCCGTTATTCATTAGCCTTCACTCCCTACTCAGTCTCCTCTCAGCCACTGGCCACCACTAATCTACTTTTTATCTCTAAGGATTTGCCTGTTCTGGACATTTCATTTAAAATAAAAATCATACAATATGTGGCCTTTTGTGTCTATGATATTATGCAGCATAATATTACATTTATAGATATATCACATTTTTATCCATTCATCAGTTGATGGAAATTTGGGTTGTTTCCACTTTTTCACTATTATGAGTAATGCTGGTATTAATATGCATATGAGTCTTTGTGCAGACATATATTTTCAGTTCTCTTGGGTATCTACCCACGAGGAGAATTGCTGGGTTATGAATATATCTTGTTTATTTCTTTTAAATCTTAAAACATGAAAGTTGGTGTTTCAAATGTTAGCCTCAGTCTTGACTTCCCACACTCTACCAAAAAGTCCTATGGCGTGAAGGTGGAATTTAACTAATGGGTTCTCTCTTTCTCCTCTGGGCTACCGAAAAGCCCTATAACCCGCAGAACCCATTGGATGTTGAAACAGATCTTAGCAGATGAAATTAACTGTGGTGCTTTTCCAAACTTGCTCACTATGGAGCACATTTCTAAAACAAAATTTGTGCTTAAGAATTCCTTCTTCTAAAAAGTAATAAAAGTAGTAACATCTGAAGCATTCAAAGTGGAAACATGACGATGTGCTCTGGTTTGGCTATTTATGAATCTCCTCTGAGAACTTATGAAGACCAAAATAACACAATGACTTGGAAGATGAGGACAGCAACCTAGAAGGTATGGGTGAACATTTTTTTCTCAAGAGGATCCTTCACTGCTTCCTTCTGAATAAGGAACAAGAATGGGGAACTATATAAATCATAATATTGGTTAATAAGATGTGCATCATAGTTTCTATCCGTGTGGACAGCTGACCTGCCTATACATCAACTAGTTGAAAGTGAAAAATTCAGTCATGTGGGCCCTTTAGCATCAGGTCATTTAAAAATAACAACCCAGTGTTATTTTTGGTAGAGTTTTCCCCTTCAGATTTATTTTGTTTGTAGACATAGCTATGATGACAAGAACAGAATGTGTACTCAGAAAAGTGCTACATTGATAAATTATGCCGTGAAAAAAGAGGCAAGATACATTTTTGACTTTCAATTTGACTGCTCCGATTTGCACTTCTTACTTCCCATGTATGTCGTCTGGCTTTTTTCCTGTAGATTTTTCAATTCTCTTCCTGCTCCTTTCTTGTTTCCTTCATTTTTGACCCCGTAATTCTTGAATCACCATTTTGCCACTTGTGATTGTTTTCAAACTAATGTGTTTCACACATACATTCAGGGATCTATCCATCAGGAGGAAATAGCAAGTGCCAGTAAAAATCGTCTCTCTAATTTGTTAATGCATGTCTGAAAAATACAGAAAGTGTGAGATGAGTCCAAAAATAACTTGAAACAGAAGGCTGAGGAGTAGGAAGAGGAGAAAATATACATAATAACTAGTCTGTTGATTTTTTTCCCTCGTAAACTAATCCACATGTCACTGCCTGCTATGGGGTTTGTGGGGTGCCTGCACTTTAAGATCCACCAGTGGGGTTCCAGGCCACTGACTCTCAGGGCTCATGTTTGTCCGTGGTAATTCATGCATCCAGCATGTTCCTTTCCTGGCAACTCTTCTGAGAGATGGACTGTTGTAGCCTCATTTTAACCATAAGGTTCTTTGGGAAAATCTCTTGCATGCTGTACAGACCACTCAAATCCAGTCTTTCACTGGGGATAACTGAAATTTACAGGGCCCACAATTATGATTCGTATTTGTGGTCCTTGTGATCCGTATTAACAATAAGCTTCCAAAGTGTCAGGAAGAGTTCACTGCGTACACAAAGGCACCCAAGATGTTTAGGATTTGTGCTGCATGCAGAACTTTACACACGCCCCTCTGTGTGGAGGAGAACTGCCTGCATTTTTCTCAGTTCAGTTTAGTAGAGATTATCAGGCACTGGACTGTTCTAGACAGAGGGAACTGCAAGAATAATTCATTCTTGCGGAGGATAGGAGACAAACTATGAAAAAAGTGGGCCTATGTTACAACAAAAGATAAATAAATATGTGCTGCAGTGGTATGAAATGTGTATACAGATGCTTAGAAGAGATAATGTAGAAATAATCCGAGAAGACTTCTTTACGGAGTTAATTACTAGGCAGACCATTGTAGGAGCTATAAGAGCAGTAGAAAGAGACAGCCTTTGAGCTGTGGAACAGGAGTGAAAGTAAGAGAGTAAAAAGCAAAAAGCCCTTGCAGTGGCATCTGAAATTTGAAACTCGCCGATTCCACAAATCCCTTGTAGTTAGCAGTGGCCATGTGAACAGGTTCTGGCCAACAAGTCAGCAGAATTCTGCTGGGTGCCAGAGGAGAAAGCTTTGCTTACTCTGATGCAAAGAGGCAGATGCAGCCAGGCCCAACCTTCTTCACCCTCGTTCCTGCCAGGGAAGACTGGGTGTGAGGTCTGAAGCGGCAGCAGCTACGTTCCAACATGAGGGAAAGCCAGAGAACCATGAGATGCTGGACTCAACATCTCTGGGTCCTCTTTCTAACGTGGGAAAAATAACCGCTCTCGGTTATAAGTCACACTCTCCATCATTTGTAGCTGCGCCTCTTCCTAACTGATATTCTTAGGTGGGTTTTTGGCCAGGAAGAAGTTGTCCGTCTTTTAGCTGTGCTTTGTAAAACTAATTTTAAAATCAAAATACTCATGTTCATAGGATTATTTCATGAGAAAGTGATTATTTTATATCTTGCCAGTTTATTCACTTGAAGGATAACACTTAAATAATTATGTATCCATTTCAGAATTTGTAGCTAAAAGCAGATTTCCTGAGCTTTCAGCCACATTTCGTCCGTTAAGCCTTACTGTCTCTTCATGGCCATGAATTTAATGTCAGCTAGGATTTCAGGGGACGGATCCATTACAGTGTCATTTATTTTCCTTTAGTTTCTCTTCCAACTCTGTGAAGCAATCTGCCTCTGCTGGCTTTTTTTTTTTTTTTTTTCATATTTAGAAGATTGTTGTATCCTCTCCAGAGCTTAATCTTTTAACAGTACCGTCTCATATTTCATGAAATGGAAGCGCTTTACAAATTCATAGTCCCTAAACCCTTCACGAGTTGCTTTTTCACCAATTTTAGTACCTGTCAGTCGTGCTAGGGCAAGAATAAGGATGGCAGGAAGCCTAGCAGCTTCCATAGACTATAAACCCTGGAAGGCCCCACCTGGACTAGTGGATCCCATCACTGCTTGATCTTCAAAATCTTCTGAGGGACTTTTTAAAAATAAAATTTCTGAGATTCATCCCCAGAAAATCCTGATCCAATGGACCAGGAATGAAGGCCAGAGATCTTTCTTTTTTAAATCTCTCCAAATGCTCAGCCAGGTTGAGAACCGCCAGCCTAGTCCAGGGCCTCTCTAACTTGCACACGACACAACCAGGGTCTTCTTCGGACGCAGTTTCTGTTTCAGTAGCTCTCCGGGCAGCCTGAGGTTCTGCTTCTCTAAAAAGATTCCAGCTGATTCCCTGGGAACACCCATGACCCACACTTTGAGTAAGGGAATCTAAGCCACGCTCCACCTTTCATACCACAGATGAGAAAACCGAGACTGAGAGGTGAATGAGTTGCCCAGGTCATGTAGGAACACAGTGGAAGTGTGAGGACCAGAGCCCAGCTCCTCCAACCTGCGTCCAGTGCTCCTCCGTGCTACTCGATTGACCGCAGGTCCCAGTCTGTCCGTGAGACCTCGAGGCATTGATGACTGCAGAGCATGGAGCCACTTTGGTTCGCTCTCTTGTTTTATGATGGAAACTTAATCAGTTTGTGAGCTCATTCTCCACCTGTCTTCAACTTCTGTCTCTACCTCACATCCAGCTGGTGGTGTGCTGGTAAATGTTTAACTACTTGCTCTCTGGATTGGGGAGAAGGGAGGGAAGCCCTGCTTTGTAAACGTTTACTGATTGATGTGGTGTCAATATCCTTACATGGCCAATTGGAAGTTACCCACCCCACATTACTGAATGCGAAGCTGGAAAAGATGCTTAGACCAGCTCTCCTAAGCTAGTGGGAGCCAGAGCCAGCATCCCACTCACCCAGCTTCTCTGACCCAGAGGAGCTGAGGCCACAGGTCAGGACAGCAGCAGTGGTTCCAGCCAGGCTGCCAGGAATTGGTCCCTGGCTAGGGGTCAGGAGAAGCAATCACACTATTGTGTTTTAAGCAAGTCAACCTCTGGTGTAAATGGTAAGATGCATTGATTGTGTATTAACAATAAAAATGTCTTAGGAGAGCTAAAACAAAGAAGAGAGGAAAGATAACGGGGAAAGTATCAGCTTATAAAAGGAATGAAACATTTAGAGCTGAAAACAAACAAGCAAACAAAAGTGAACTGATCAACCTGAAAGTGGACTTGTGTATAGACAGATTCTTTGATTTAGGCAAAACAGAACAAAAACACTGGATAAATTTTCAATTCAAGTCAACAGTGTTGACTGAGTGCTTCCTGCGTTCAAGACATTTAGCCCAGCTCTTGCAGCATGGGTTTCATTTTCATGTGATCTTATTGTCATTTTTTCTCTTTTTCCTGGTATAAACCACTTCTGCTAGGATCTCCTTGGAGAAGACAAGACACGCAGTGCCCTGTGCCCATGCAGGGGACTACACTTCATCTACCACTGGCCCCCAGGTAATTTATGATATTTTTTAAAATGAAGGCTATCTATTAAAAGAGATTCATTATACTAAGCAGTTTATACAGTTCTCGAGCGAGACGACACATAGTCATGCAGAGCAGATCCCACTGTGCTGAGCAATCACCACATCCATATACCGAAGAGTTGATATTGTTCAGACATAAGCCACACAAAATAGTGCAAACGTAACATTGTTATTCTTATTCATTAAAAAATACTATAAGTTACATAGAAGCATTATTTCCCCATGCAATTAATAAGCAATGAAAGTAAGTGAAAAAAAAAAGAATAACAAATATGGACTTTTGTAACCACCAAAAAGCGCCTTCTGCTGGCCACAAAGACAAGCCAATGGTCCAGAGGCAAGGTGGTAGGAGAGAAAGGGTCTTTTTACTACAGTTTTCTAGCAAAGGGGAAGATGGCAGACTAGTGTCCTAAAGAACCATCTTAAACTACAAAAATTTTGAAGCAGGTAAATAGGGCAAATGGGCTGAAGTGGGGAGGGGGGCCTCGGGATGTCGACCATTGGGTGTTGTAGTCATGGAAACTCCAGATCACCCCTTTCTCTTGTCGTGGGTGATGGATACCAGCAGAAGCCTTTCTTCCGGAGGTCATTACATCCCTGGGCAAACTTAGAGAACAGAGTTATCACCTTATGGCATTAGGGAGGTCTACGTATAAGCCAAGGCTATGGAAATAGCAGAAGATGGGTATTTCTCACAAGCAGGTGCGTGCTTATTTAGTCTACGTGCAAACTAGAGTATTGCTGGCAAGGAGTGAGGGTGTCTTGTGGATTGGGGTCATTTATAGTCCTAACATGGTTCCCCTCTATAAGATGGCTTCCCTTACGCCAACCTGTGTTAACCATGGGCTGTATTTATCTTGGCTTTCAGGCGGCACAAACACATTCAACATAGAGGAAGTTCAGATATGATGTATGTGTCCACCAAAAATAGCCTTGTTTTCTTTCTCGTAAACTCTATTCTCACCTGTTCTTTCTCCCTAATAGAAATTCATTTTACTAATAAAAGAACATTCTCCCCATCATCCTCTTAAATATTATTGCCACTCACTAACTCTCCTGGGGAACAAGTGTAATTCTTTCCCATCACGTATATTTAGTAAGTGCCACACAAGATCAGGGACGCCTGTGATACGTTTGATTGCTTTTCTTTTGTTATCGATCTCTGTATTTCAGTAAGACAAGCCAAAAAGCTGAAGAAAATCCAGAGAAATTTTGCTTAAACTACACTTAGCAAAGCTAAGGCAATATGTTGAGAAGCAGAAGACCATTATGAAGTGACCTCATCAAGACAAAACACATAAGCAAAACCTAATAGAAATGAGTCTAAAGCTCTTCATTTAGGGATATCTAGACATTAAATTACAATTTCCTTGAAGGTTTGTCCTCAGCTTACCTGGTAAGCCTGTCGGGTTTGATACAATACCCACAGAGTACCAGTTTAATTCAAGAATCTGTTTCAATACCTATTTTTTTGAGCACCTGTATATGTGAGACCCTGGGTGAGGCATTGCAGATACAACTGCATGTAATGCAGGGAATAGAAAATAACCTTCTACTGTTTTGAACATCATCACTATGCTAAGAATTATTTTGAGCTACGATCTAATTTTTAATTTAAAATAGGATTATCCAGTTGGCTTAGAATGGCTCTAACAAAGCAGATGCTGTCCCCATTGTACATTCCTGACAATAGCAAATTCTCAATTATTTTGATCACTAGAGAGAGAAGTGAGAGAACATAAGTTCAGCATAAATCCATCCTCTAAACGAGAACACGATCCTGTCCTCAGACTGAGCAAAGGGCAGAGCTTTTTTGTCACCTGCACACTTTTTCTAGGCCCCACCTTGTCCCGAATAGGTTTGTTATAAAGATCGAAATAGATGAAATGTATGGAGAATTTATGAACTCAAAGCATCATACATATGTAAAATGGAATAATTATTATGTAAAAGGGTTTACACATAGACATTTACAGGGTCAACTTCTGAGGAGCTCATAGTGTGAAAAGGTGTGTCTCTCCTTCAAGAAAACGTTAACAATTGGTCAACATTTGGCTTTTTATTTTCCCACAGTTAATCTGAGTGGACGGTAACTTCCTTCCATGGTAAGAGTTATATTTTCCCTTTATTTCTGGAATTCTTTTGCTTCTCTTTCCTTCTTTTTTTCTCTCTGTCTTTCTTTTTTTAAACATACACACACCCTCCTCTCCTCAGAGAGTCTAATAACCATTATTATTACTGTCATTGACTTTTATAGCTAAAAGAGGCTGAATCTTGAGCTCAGCTAGCCACACATTCATGTTACAGTTGAAGAGACAAAGAGCCACATGAGGCCATGTCCATCAGAGATAGACGCAAAAATCAGCCTAAAGCCCAGATTCCTAACTCCTAATAGAATATTTTCACTGAAGCTCTTGGCCCAAGAAGAAAGAAAGAAATCCAAGTTTTGAGGATTCTTAAGCTTTGGGCTCAGAGAAAGAAAGTTATATTAAGTCAGAGTCGAGTGGGATAAAAATAATGTGAATTATTTATTGACTTGGAAGGGTCCTTCAGTGAGAAACACGTCACAATAGACAAGTTCTGTATTTACCTTGAAATTTCTAAACTGTTTTGCTGAATTATATAGTTGAATGCAAGTATTATTTATTCATTCGGCTATAGAGAAACCAAATCCAAATATTTCTCTATGCACATTTTTCCTAGATTGCTTTGAACATATGGAGTAATAATTACAGCAAAATGTTGGGACCAGTGTAAGATTTTCCCCAGTCAACTCTGGAAATTTCCTTTATAGTCATCCACTGATTTCTAATTTCACAGACTGTATTTTTCAGTTCTGAAGTTTCCATTTGGTTCTCTTCCATAGTTCTTTGCCAACATTTTCAGTCCTGTCTTTCAAGTCCTTAAACATATTAAGTATAGCATTTAAAAATAAATGTCTGATGGGCACATTATCTAGATCCATGTAGGTCTGTTTCTACGGACTGTTGTTTATTTTGGGTTTTGATCTTATGGTCTTGTTTCCTTTTATTCTTGGTTGTTTTTGATTGGGTACTGGGCATTATATGTGAAGATTTTGGAAGCAATTTTAAGATCTTAATGACATTATCTTTCTCTAAGGATGATTTACTAGGCTGGAGGCACTAGTTTTCTGAAATCACTATAAATCCAATTATGGATTAAGATGATTCAAAGATAGGGTTCATCTTCTGTGAGGGCTTATCTGTTATTGGCAACCATCTCAAGGGGAAAAGTTGCCCCCAAATGCCAGGATCAATTCTCTGACTTCTTTGCTCTTCCAGTCTTTGTCGCACAATGCCTCACAAAATTGTTACAGCTCTAGAGTAAAACCAGTAAGTTCTTTAAAAATCTGAATGTCCACAATTCCACGCTCTTAGTTTAGTATCAAGCATTACTTGAAATACTTTTAATTTGATAGATTTAATGTTATTTTTAAAACATCTTGAGGCATGTAATTCAAAAGAGTTATTTGAATCAGCCTTAGTCTACTTCCCCCCATTTATCTCTGATAATGTTCAACAATTTCATACCTTCCAAACCTGAGATAACCCTTCATGAAATTTCAGAGCCTTTGAGCCTTTCGAAGTGGCAGCGTCCACGGGGAATTGGTATGGTCTGTTAACTTGCTAACTTGATCATATCCTCACCTACACAGACTCCTCTATTTCCTCTCTTGGTCAACTCTTAATTCCGATTCTACTCAGCTGTGGTGAAATAACTAGACAAGACTAACTCCCTGATTATTTTGGGAGGCGTGGATCACTACCCTTTATTAATTCTCTGTTGCCACACACAGAGTTCACTCTAAAATGTAAGAGCATTTTATGCTGCAGTACAGACTTTCTCCAGAAAAGTTGAAAGAGATTTCCAGGTCTTACATTACAGATTAGAAAGAAGATACATATTTCCAACCTGATAGGAAAGCAAAAATACAGGAGAAATAAATGACAACGTCTTACCAGATCATTGTCAAAATTGGCAGTACTGGGCAAACCTCCTGATTTTTAGTTTAGAATTGTAACTCTAAGAGGGTAGATAGGTGTAAGTGAAATAAATAGTAAGATAATCAGCTGGAGGTTGAGTTCACACACTCCACTCCCGTGGCCTGGGGTTTCCTGGTTTGGTTGGTTCAGATCCCAGACGCGGACAGAGCACTGCTCGTCAAGACGTGCTGGGGCGGTGTCCCACATGCAATCACTAGGGAGACCTACCACTCGGATATACAACTATGCACTGGGGCTTTGGGGAGAAAAAAAGAGGAAGATTGGCAACAGATGTTAGCTCGGGGCCAATCTTCTCACCAAGAAAAAGCGTACTTTAGAAAAAAAAAAAAAAAAGATGATCACTTAGTTATAGTATTCTCACTATTTTTTCAAAAATTTTTTTCTCATTGTTTCCATTACTTTGGGGACCATAACATGTCCCCCTTTTGCAAACACAGGCAGAAACAGGACTTTCATTTTGTCTCAAATGCTAGACTGTAGCTCCAGGAGGCTACAACTGGAGAAGATCAGCTGTCTCTGTTATGTCCAGTTTCTACTGCAGTGACTAGCAATTATACTCGGCAATTATGTGAATGATGCACAGTTCCTTGTTAACTAAATATTTTATTTTGATTATAACTTGTAACTTTTATATAATCCTTGTAAGGTGACAAGAATGCTCTTTTTAGGGGGTATAATCCTTGTTTTTTGACCCGTATCCTTCCCTAGTGACAATACTGCCTGTCAAGCACCATCTCTCCTCCCTCTACCCCTCTCTTCTCCATCCCCGCTCTGGAAATCTGGTCGCCCTAGATATAAGCTATCTAATAGAGAAGGGAAATAATTTTGATGAAGGATAATTTTTTTTGTCCTGAGGAAGATTAGCCCTGAGCTAACGTCTGTGCCCATCTTCCTCTGTTTTATATGTGGGACACCATCGCAGCATGTCTTGATAAGTGGTGTGTAGGTCTGCACCCAGGATCTGAAGCGGCGAACCCCAGGCTGCTGAAGCGGAGAGTGTGAACTTGACCACTGCACCACCAGGCCGGCCCCAAGGATAATTTTTTAATGCATTAACTTCACCCCGAATGTGCATCAATGGCAGGACTCTTAATAGAGGCGGCAACTGCCTCACATATTTCTATAGGGAGATGTGCCAAAGGGCACATCTAAGATGGAGAAAGACCAACCAGGGAGAATATCCCCAAATTTGCACCATCAACAGCTGTATGGAATGTGGAGGGGACTCTGAGAGCCTGGCACACCGTGTCAGAATCGAAGTGTCAGTCACAGTTGTGGGTGTCAGAGGTCTCTTCTTCATTTGTAGCTAAAAAGTGGAAGATGATGCCTGTGTCTTACTATTGATGTAAACAAGATGCCATGGGTGGACAGCGTCCCTTGAGAGCGATGCAGAAGGGCCTGAGGGGGTTGGTAAGGAGTTACTCTCCCAGGCTCCTTCTTCTTCCCAACTTGTGCATAAGCTGAGCCCTTAAGGTGCCCAAGGACGTCAGCTTACTCCACAGCAGGTGCAAACGTTGATCACAGCAAGCGTCGACCTCCAATAGCTATCTAAGTTCCATGATCTGTCAACCTGACCTTGTCCTTTCTTCAGTGTTTACACGGTCCTGGAAAAGAAAATGTTTCCATTACAAAAAGGAAATTACAAAACAATGTACCCTGTATAGAGTAATTAAAACATTGCATCATTTTTTCGATAGTTTAACAATTTCAATCTTAAACGTTGGCCGGGGACATTTAACGTCATGTTAAATGTGAACATTTTGGGTCTTTTATTTTAGGATTGACTTTGGAGAGAGTAAGATATGGAAAAGGAGTGTTTCCATCCAGTTGTGGCCTTTTGGTATATACCTAAATTTTGTAGATCTTATGTGACAATTGATTTCTGCTCTATCTAGCTTGTATGATGAGATAAGTTATTTTTAAAGGCACATCTGTTTTCTAATTTAAGCCTAATTTGGGTTTCTTAAGAATTGCCCTTTAAAAATTGCCCTTCTTTCAGTGTCATATCTATCCAACAGTTGTTATATCCAGAATAGAAGAAAAAAGGATCTTAAAGGCAAGATTGTTACTTGAAAATGCATGAAGGCTCCCTGTGGCCTGCCATTGCTTTGCAGACAAGAGGGTGGTGTGAGATGCCCTCTCATTCTAAAAGGCTCTCTGGAGGGGGCTGTCATTCACAGCTACCTGGGTGGGCTGGCGCAGGACACACACTGCGACACAGACCATGTAGGAAAGAAGAACTACGGCTGGAGCATGCACTGCCAGCATTTCAACCATCTCCGACTGCCAAAGCTTTCCCAGAGAAAAGACTGAACACATTTTTCAGCAGTGGCTGTGATGCTGCTTATTTTGCTTTTTAAAACTAGCCATTGTTGGTGCCTGCTCTGAGCAACTCCGTAACTTACTGGAAGTGTCCCCAGGCTAGTCACGCAGCCCACCCTCCTTTGTATGCACTCCAGGAGGACAAGGGGCGTGTCTGTGGTTTTGGGGGCTGAGTCACTGTGGTCCTTACGCTCTGAGCCATCAGCAGTGGGTGACCAGGAAGATGTCAGCATCCCATCATTGTGTGGTTTTCAGAAACTAGGAAACACTGAAATCTTGTTTAATCTACAAATGAAAACAAAAGATTTTTACATTTCTTTTTCTTCTGGAAGGTGTGTACATGTGGGTGTGACTGTCCTCTTATATAAGGACACACACTCCTGGTAATTCAAATAGGTGTGGGGAGACTCAAGAAGGGTGTCCTCTTAAGATCTAAGTGGAATGAGTAGCAGTTGTCAGATGCAGGTCATCGCCAAGGCAACCTAGGGGTGAAGTAAGTGAAAATCTGCCTGCTGATGGCTTCACAGGCCCATCAGTTTACTCACTTCAGTTGAAGGATAACCTGTGGCCTTATCAGCCCTTAGTTTTTCCTCTTCAAATACAGTATTTTTAATAACTTATATAATTTTGTATGGTGTTGAAATGAAAATTATAGGCATAAAAATTAGATCTATAAAAATTATTTGGAATTCTGCACATCGGATTTGTCTCTTCTCTCCTACTCTTTTATTGACGTATTTGTTTAATCATTTCTTTAGATCACTATGGACGCCTGGATATTGGTTTTATACTTTGAGTTATAATCCAATTCTGCTTGATTTATTTTCTTGCTCAAATTGTTCCAGCTTTGGTCACTGCGAGCTTTTTCACGTGGTTCCTGTGTCCCTTTGATATATCCCCACGACTGTGGGGTTTTTAGCTCTTGTTACTGTTGGGGTGTTTTTGAGCAGTTCCTTACTTTCTGGCGCTACAAGATGCTGCAGGCTCATCTGGTGCATTTCCTGCCCCGATCCTAAAATCAGCCATTTCTCTAAGGAGTCTTAGGTCCTTTGACTGGAGAGTGATATTGGAAACCATCTCTTGCTACTGGAACATTGGTGCTTTTAGGCCTTGTTTTGTGTAAAATATATGTGTGTATGCTAAGTATATGTACACATATCTATAAATGTTTTTATATGTATTCATTTGTATCTTTATTAAGCTAACCATGAGTTCATACTGATGTCTCCAATCCAGTACCGTGTGGATCATTCCAATCCAGTACCACGTGGATCATTCCAATCCAGTACCATATGGGTCATTCCATTCCAGTACCACATGGATCATTCTAGCCTTCCCCTTTGCTCATCTCTAACCTTCCACTCCAAAAGTGAGATACTTGGCTCCCAACACCCACCGTCCATTTACTTATTGTTCATTCCAGTGTACACATGCAGGGGTTTCCAAATGAGCCCATACTCCTGTGGGACACAACTTAACAAGTAGAGCATAGTGAGCACCGACAGTCCTTTTGTCTTTAGTCTTATAGTCTCCACTTATTTCCCATGTTACTTAGATCAGCAACTTCCCCTGCCTTCTTCGATAAGATTATTTCATACACTTGTAATACAGTTAGATTATTTTGTCATACCTGAATTCCATCCTGGGATCCCCCTAATCTCCAAAAAAAATTTTTTATTTGTATATGTTTTAAAAAAGGAAATAATGTTAGTGATTATATATCTCTTTTCATATCCCAGCGTGACTCCAAGGCAGACGAGCCCACTTGTTCACAAACCCTCTCAAAGTCAGCAGGGACTTTAATGGTGCTTCTTGGACTTGGGACCAGGAATTTTTTGCTGTATTTTCCTTAAGAAGATGCTTAGTCTTACAAAGGAAGAAGTGAAAGTTTCAAAACTTTATTAAAATATGTTAGGGTAAAGTTGGTGTCCATGTCACAACTCTGGAGTGACTTTCGCTTCTCCATCTTTCTTCAGACACCTGCCTCGTTCTGCTCTCGGTCCATGGTCCACTCCTTCCTTACTCTGTTACCACACTGATTTTGCCGTATCTTTTATTTTATCCCCTAATAAAACTATTTGACACCAAGTTGGCTAAATATGAACCTCATTTGTTTCCTTAAAGTAATACTCACATATGCTAAGTTCTCTCATTTTCTGATGACCAAGTGTGAAGAAAATTGTAATTATTTTGGTCTTCTCTATGCAGGGGTTAAATGGAATAAACTCATCTTACTAGCATAGAAAGTTTTGGAAGCTGTGCTTTTGATCTAAGTATTCTCAATAAAAGCACCTTTTTATCCTCCAAAAAAGATTTTTCTTTGCATCCAGTAAGGTTCACTGCGCTGTGAAGTTCTCTTCACTCAGGGAGCTGGAGCACAACTCCCTGTCCTATTAAGTATGAGCTGCAAACAGTGACTTCCTGCCAAAGAGAGTGGGATGGGAGGAGTGGGGAGGAGCATGATTCTACAGTGGGAAACCTGACAAAGGGACCTCAGCCATGCGATCAAGGGCAACACCATCAGTCTGAAGCTATATTGATAGTACATATCCTTGATATGATATGATGAGAATGATGATTTACCTCTGTGATCTTCCTCCCCCAAATCCATAACCCCAGTCTAATCATGAGGAAAACGTCCAAAAAACCCCAATGGAGGGACAGTCTACAAAATATCTGACCAAATTGTCCTCCAGACTCTCAAAGTCATGAAAAACAAGGAATGTCTGAAAAACTATCATAGTCTTAAATAGCCTAAGGAGAGAAGATAACTAAATGTAATGTGGTATCCTGTATGGGATCCTGGAACAGAAAAAGGACCCTAGGTAAAGCTATGGACATCTGAATACAGTATGGACTTCAGTTAATAATAATGTGTTAATATTGGTTCGTTAATGGTGACAAATGTACCATACTGATGTTAACAATATGGGAAGCTAGGTGTAGAGTGCATGGGACATATCTTCTTTTTTTTTTCTCCCCAAATCCCCCCAGTACATAGTTGTATATTTTAGTTGTGGGTCCTTCTAGTTGTGGCGTGTGGGACACCGCCTCAGCACCGCCTGATGAGCGGTGCCATGTCCGCCCAGGATCTGAACCAGCGAAACCCTGGGCTGCTGAGGCAGAGCGTGCAAACTTAACCACTCGGTCATGGGGCCAGCCCCTGGACTTATCTTTTTAACTTTTCTATAACTCTAAAAATCTTCTAAAATAAAATGTTTATTTTAAAAAACAAAAAATAAAACAAAAAGTAGATCTAATGCCTTAAGGAAAAAAGGACTTGCAAACTTGAGAGAAAGAGGCTGCTGGGGATTTTGCTTCATTTGGTTTATAAAATATATTTTTCCTACTAAGAAATCTTGTAGGGTTTTTTGACTTGGTTTTTTTAAATTTAAAAGTAGGGCACTGCCTACGAATGTAGCAAGTAGGAATGGCCCAGAGGAAATCATCTCTGAAGATGCGTTTAGATTGGGTTTCTTGTGTTGAGAATGAACTGATGACCCAAAAACCTTATTTCCAACACTAACCAGCATCTATTAAACAGAAAATTGTTTTATTCTGGAACACTGTCTGGGTCCCATAGTCAGTAATTGAGGTGTAAGTTCACATCCACTTCTTTTGGTGTGATTGCTTTAGAACACATTAGACTATGACTTTTTGAGGGAAAACTGTGGAGTACTCAACTCTATTGTGTGCTCAAAACCTACACAAAAGGGTTTTTTTCCTTGTTGTGGTAAAATATACAGATTTGCCATTTTAACCATTGTTAAGTATACAAGTCAGGGACATTAATTACATTCACAATATAGTGAAACCATCACCACTATCTATTTCCAAAAATTTCCCATCAGAACAGAAACTCTGTATCCATTACACAGTAACTTCCCATTCCTTCCTTCTCTCAGCCCCTGGTAACCTCTGATCTACTGTCTGTCTCTATGAATTTGCCTGTCCTCGTCACTTTGTGTAAGTGGAGTCGTACAGTATTTGTGCTTTTGTGTCTAGCTTATTTCACTTAGCCAAATGCTTTCAAGGTTTATCCACGTTGTAGCGTGTGTCAGAGCTTCATGCCTTTTTATGGCTGAAAAATATTCTATTGCATGTATATCCTGCATCTTGTTTATCCATTCATGTGTTGGTGGACACGTGGGTCATTCCCATCTTTTGGCTATTCTGTACAATAGGTATTATAAGTGTAGGTCTTTTTAAAGAGAAAAAAAAGTTGTTGAACATTCCTGGAATGTAAAACTTGGCTCAAACATAGTTAGCATCAGTGCCTACCATTTGATGCCAAATGATAAGGAAATGCTCTAGAAATGAATCAGTGAATGTTGTGTCACAGGCATCATCAGAGGTGGCTCTTGAAGTCCCAAGCCAAGGTCACAGCTGAATGGTAGCATTCTTCTAGAAAGGCTTGCTTCCTTTGTTTGTTCATTTATGTTTGGTTTTGTTTTCACACAAATCCTTTAAATACTATGCCCTTGTCTTGCTCCCTTTTCTTTCTCCCTTTTGTCATGACTATATTCTCATTAATAAACTCGGCTAATTCACATTTCAACTGATGTATGTTGATTATTAACTAGCATATAAACTACCAGCATAGTTTATAAATCGAATTCTCCTGGCTGGCATAATTAACCAGGCTGTACATACGATGGGAACTTGAGCTTGAGGAGTTGCCATTGGTGGAATTTACCTGTGGAATTTGCGTACCCAAAATGCACCTCCTCTTTCCCTAAAGTAGATTTGCGGGATTCTCTCTCGTTAGCAATATTACTATTTACCTAGTCACCAAGGAATTACTCCTGACTCCTTCCTCTTTCTTCCTCCCTACCATAACTCCTTCAGATTTTGCCTTGTGTCCGTATTTATCAACTCATCTCCTACTCTCTCGTCCTCTAGCCCTGCTTGCACAGTTATGACGGAAGCCCTCAGTGCTCCTGGAATACTTCCTGGAGACTCAGACAAGAAGGGTCACTCCCCCGGGTGCTGTGCTATGGAGGGACCAGCAAATCAGAAACACAAAAAATTGTTGAAGGACACGCGGTGACTCTGTTCAGCAGGACGTGGTGCTCAGCACTGAATAGTCAACCCAGAACCCCAGACGTCCACTCTCATGACTGACAGTGTTCAAGCCCCAGGGAAACGCTTCCCCGAATCTCTTCTGCACACCTCTTCCCTAGATCCCCAAACAAAAGGCTACTCCCCGAGAGCTACTAAACTTGGGGGTTGTGTCATTACTCATGTACGAGAAAAACACAACTTCCTTCACATTGCCGAGGAATTTCAGTGGGCAAGGGTTAAGGAAAGACATATGAAGAAGCTTGCCATTCTGGGTTGAATTGTGTCTTCCCAAAATTCCTATGTTGAAGACTAGTGCTTCAGAATGTGACTGTATTTGGAGACAAAGTCTTTAAAGAGGTAATTAAGTTAAAATGAGGTCACTGGTGGGCCCTAATCCAGTACAATCGGTGTCCCTAGAAGAAGAAAAGATGAGGACACAGATACACACAGAGGGAAGACTATGTGAAGACGTGGGGAGAAGATGGTTGTCTACGAGCAAGGAGAGAGGCCTCAGAGGGAACGAGCTCTGCTAAGACCTTAATCTTGGACTTCTGGCCTCCAGAACTGTGAGGAAATAAATTTCTGTTGTTGAAGCCCCCAGTCTGTGGCATTTTGTTACGGCGGCTCCAGCAAGCCGACACACTTGCCGAAGTTCTTCCCCTCACACACTTCCCAGTAGTGCCCTTTTCTTTCTTCTCTTTGCATTCCAATTTATGGTTCCTGTAGCACCTTCAGATGCTGGCCCTTGGCCTGTACTTTAAAGGGCTCTACCCTGGTCCTCCCTTGACTGTGCCCTTCCTCGCAGGCCTAGGACAGAGGGCCCAGGTGTGCCCACCTGAAGCTTGCATCTCCTCCCACCCCAGAACTCCCTGTTCAAACAGCCCTGAGCCCATTACCAGGGACCGTGGTGGCCTCCTTCTCGCCCTGCTGCACACCCTTAAGCTGGAGAGCTGCCCAAGGGTTGTCATCTATAGTCAGATCTTGGACGTGTAGACTACAGTAGGTACATGCAAGTGTGCAAGACCCACATGGGCTGGGCTGGAGCTGGAAGGTGGCAAGAGAAGGGGTGAAGTGTGGGGCTGGAGGCTGGAGTGCTGTGACTTTCTGACATGGTTCTCCGAGAAGCTTAATTTGAACTTGACCTTCCATGTCCTTATGAAGGTATATTCAGGGGCTGGCCCGATGGCATAGAGGTTAAGTTCACGTGCTCCACTTTGGGCCTGGGGTTCACCGGTTTGGATCGCAGGAGTGGACCTAGCACACTTGTCAAGCCGCACTGCAGCGGCATCCCACATAAAGTAGAGGAAGATGTGCACAGATGTTTGCCCAGTGACAATCTTTCTCAAGCAAAAGGAGGAAGATGGGAAGATGTTAGCTCAGGGCCAATCTTCCTCCCCTGAAGAAAACCCAGAAGGTATATTCATCAAGATCAGGGAATAGAACACATTTTATTTTATGCTTTGTTAGTGTGATTTACAACCTTTATATATTTAGACATGTGCTACATGGGTCTTCACATCTTGCTTCAAACCCCACAAATGCTAGGAGTAGGCTTGGTGGTTCTGGAAGACTCATGAATTACAGCAATATTTGCCACTGCTGCATGTGGAGGCTGGGGAATGTTTCACAATATTAAAGAATTCACATTACTCTTAAATTTGTATACGTATATAGGTCCAGACATAACATGTGTGATGCATGATATCAACTTTAATATTAGCAATGAGGAGGATATTAAAATTAAAATTGTAAATACTTGTGTTTTTATAAACATTTAATGAGTTCATTAAATATTTTAAAACCTCAACAAAAATTTTAGTTTGTTTAAATAATTTTGATTTTAACTCTTATTATACTTTATAATTTGTATTTTGTTTAAATTTAATAGATTATATTAACTATTTCAAAATAAAAATACATTTTTAAAATGTACATAAAATTTTATTTCCTTTACATTACTATGATCTATGATTTTTGACAAAGAATACATTAAAATTGTGTACACTTTGATTATAATTACATTTTCTTTTTATTCCATTAGAATAAGTAAAAACTGTGATTATGATAGAAACAGAAAACGCAGCAGTGGAGTGCGGAAAGAAATAACAAGGTAAAAAGAAATAGAAAATCTTCAAAGAGGCAGTTTGCTTAAATTTTTAAAAACTGGAAACAGGAAAAATGAGGTTTTTCTTGAGCACATCCCACACAAAAATTTTCAATAAGATATTAAAAATTTTTTATTTAATTGAGGATTTAATTATTGATCCAAACAATGAACATGAGTGAGAAATTATTCTCGTCAAATCTGCAGCTTGGGAAGAGGTCAGATGAAATCTTTGCAAATTCACATTCTTTACTAAATAAAGACTTAATTACTGATGGGAACGAGGAGAACCTCTGTGGTCCTCCCGGCATTTGTGCTAGTGCCTTGCATCATTCCCTAAAACAGTTTCTTCACAGATGTGTGTCCCCACTCTTCTTCCCCCAACCCTGTCGCACGGGCTGCTGTTAGAGTGGGTCATCTGCCCCCTGTCTGCTGCGGACTCGTCAGCAGCCTGCTGCTATGTGGAGCAGAGCTGCCCAAGAGCACAGACCACGTGTGGTTGGTTATGCTGGGAGGAGTGATGGTTTCTGTGGCCGCACATGTTCGAGAAACAGTAGATACAACCATTTTATGCCTGGGAAACTTCTCAGAGACTTTCTTGTGTTAATCCCTTGTCTGGATCTCCAGGAGGGACGTATGCAGGCAGCTCTGCCAGCTGTTTCCGGGGAAGAGTTCATAGACTTGTGTTCTCGGGAAAGGCTCCAGATCTGCGTTCCCCACTGTGGTCCTCGCTAGCCACGGATGGCTCTCAAGCACTTGAGATGTGGCTAGTCTGATTTAAGACATGTTCTAAGTTTAAAACACACTGTATTTCAAAGATTTAGTACAAAAAAGAGAATCTAAACTATCTCAATAATTTTTACATTGAACATGTTGAAATGATAATATTTTGGATCAAATAAAATACATTGCTAAAGTTAATTTTATCTGGTATTTTTTCTTTTTCCTGAGGAAGATTTGCCCTGAGCTAACATCTATTGCCAAGCTTCCTCTTTTTGTCTATGAACCGCTGCCACAGCATGGCCACTGACAGACAAGTGGTGTGGGTTGGTGCCTGGGAACTGAACCCGGGCTCCCAAAGCAGAGCGCACCAAACTTAACCACGAGGCCACCGGGCCTAGCACTCTTTTTACTTTTTTTAATGCAGTTCCTAGAAAATTTCAAATTCCGCCTGTGGTTTGTGTTATATTTCTATTGGACCACAATGATCTAGAGAGCAGCAGGGTGCATCTGCCTGTCTCTCCAGGTCTGTCTCTAAAAGCTCTCCCACTTTGGCCTCTAATTGCTCCAGACTGTTTCAAGGAGCCCCTCCTTATCCCTACCAACCCC
>NC_060277.1:3674085-3707894 GCF_021613505.1 Equus quagga
CCCCCCCCCACCCCCAGCAGCAGCACGTGGCCCGACACCTCTATTCTTTGCTTGTTCCAACTCCTGGAATGACATCAGTCTAACCCCTATTCAGCCTTTAGATGGAGAGCATCCATCACTCATGCGGGAAGCCTATCCTGAGATCTGGCCACACCTATCCCCGGGCCTGGCTAGGTGACCCTCCTCCGGGCCCCTGGAATCTCCTGTGTGCACCCCCAGCTGCACTCACCAGACAGAAGCCTCTGCTCCGTATCTCCCTCTTCCAGGATGCCGTCGACATCTTGAGGGCAGAGATAAGTCTTGCTTATGTTTATCCTCCTAGCACCTAACACAATGCCTGCTGTATCAGGCCCTGAATAAGTGTTTAGCGGATGAATGAATGAATGAATGATTCAAGAGCGAACCAGATATGGCTCCTCTCCTAATGGAGCACAGTCTAGAAGCGGAGACAGATATGTGAATAGAGAGTTAAAATGCGTTGCTTTAAATTGTGTTATAAATAACAGTGAGAGTTGCGTGGAAACTCTGAGCAGAGACCCTAACTGGGGCCCCGCTTCGTCAGGGGACAGCCAGCAGCTGCACAGGCCTTGCACTGAGAAGGGCCTGGGGCTTAGTTTACTGCTCTGTCGTCACTGTCGTGAAGTTCCCCATCATTGTTGAACAGGCACAGCACATTTTTATTCTGTTCTGAGTCCTGCACCTAACCCATGTGGATATAAGGTGGGGGGCGATGAAGGGAGAGGGTCTGAAAGGACATGGTCACTAGAGTTAGCTGAATGAAATGGGACCGGGAAGGGCACTGGGGGAACCAGGGCAAAGAGAAGTGCATGCACGGAGGCTCAGAAGCAGAGAGCTCAGCCGGCACTTCACCTTGGCTGCGGCCGGCACACAGGAAGGAGCAGCGTGAAAATCGTGTCATGCTTCAGTGTGGGTTTTACACGGAAGCCATGCAAAGGCTTTGTATGGATTCAGGCAGAAGAGTGACACGTTCAGATTTGCATTTTAGAAAGTTCAGTCTTGGGACAGTGTTAGAATGTTTCCCCTTTTGCTGTTGGCAAGGGAAGGAGATGGGGAGGTGATGAAAGAGCAGAAGAGGCCGTATCAGAGAAGGGCCTCCACGGTAGCCCGGGAGAGATGATGCCCGGGGAGAGCTAGAACGTGCTGTGAGAATAGAAAAGAGACCTGAAGGAGCGGGATCAATGGGACTTGGTGATCCACAGGAGGAGAGACGGAAGGCGGGGAGAGAAGTCAGGCAGGACTCCCAGATTCCAGTGAGTCAGAATGTTTTAGGTTTTCCCTAAGTATGGATTTGTTCTCCACTTACTTTCTTGCCAATGGAACATGAAAACACTCCACACATCTAAATGACTACTTTTTTCTGAGTTATTGCTCCATCCAACCATGATCTTTGTGTTGTCTCTAGAACTTAGATGCTTATATTAAGGGGAATTTTGCCAGGCTCTCTTAGAGAACAGGCTGGGCCTCGTGATTTTGGCAGTTATTGGAACAGCAATAGCAGCCCTCGGCTTTCTGACATCAGGCGACTGCTCAGCAGGGGCCCTCCTCTTTGCTGGATGGTCCACGAGTTACTTCTCAACAATGTCTCCCAACAGCGTCATCTCACAGAGATTGCTTTCCCATATTTGGAGACAAGAAAACAATGACTCGGGTTAAGTAAAAGCTAATAAGGAGAAAAGAAGACATTCAAAGCCAAGTTTTCTGAAATCATGTTCTTTACTCTTTCCATCAAATGACATTTGCCTCAGGGGGTTAAACCAAGAAACAAACCGATTTAACAAACAGATTAGCTTCACCGAAATGTTTCTGAGCTTTCTTCCTTTGCCCATTATTTATGTGGTCTCAGAGATGGCTGGAAAAAGGTAGGAACAGTAAATAACGTAAGAGGAAAGAGAGCTGCAAGAGTAGAAGAGTTACGAGGTTCATTGAACAACCACCGAGGCAGAGCAAGCCTGGGCGAGATGATGTCAATGTGGTCATGATGTGGTCTTGAAGAATCATGGCCATTCAACTCTAAAGGTGGGCTCACCTGCCGGACCCCTCTTGGCGTATCACCCTTCCCTGTTCTCATGTCTTCGCAGCCTTTATGTCTTTTCATAGCATCATCTGAGATTATTACGACTATTCTGAGATTAGGATATACTGGTTGTTTTCTGTTTTCCGCATTAGATCATCCACTCCTTTGGGCCAGGGACCATGGTGTTTTGTTTGCTGCTGGATCCCCAGAGCCAAGAAAAACCCATGGTAATCACTCAATAAATATTTATTAATGAATGAATTTCATCAAGTACCCAGGCCTTCAGAAGAAAATAACTTTTAAACAATATGGTATCAACAAAACAACTAGCTGAATGTAATTGTTTTAATGATCAATTTTGGTTATGGGAGCCTGTGTCTAACTAATATTTGAAGGATAATTTGGCCATTTCTTTTTCTAGTACTACTGCTGCTGGGAGTCCTAAAAATGTAAAAGGAAGACTCGATAAGCTCTGATAGGTATGCAAGTAATTTTAGGGAAAAAATTTTGCAAAGATTAGTGCATTGTAAGCACTGATAAGGAACCTTACAAAGCTATGTTGTATTTTATGGGTAAGGCGATGCTGAATGAACCATCCAGAGGATTCTTCAGATGTGTGAAAACTCTCATTCCATGGAAGAAAATCCTAACTGTTAATGCTATATGCTTTGATCCAGAATTCAGGAGCCAGGCAGTCCAACCAGAAAAAACGTTGTCTTTGTTTAGTTCTTTGATAAAAGCAGAACTTGCTTTACTTCAAATGCGAACACTGTTTGTTCCTATGTGGAGGAATATCAGGTTCATTTCACACTGGGGAAGGGGAAACATATGTATTGCAATTCAGATGCCTAAAATTAATACCTGTGGAGAAGCGGCAACATATATGTCACCTACAGTAAGGACAACAATGGTGAATACTGAGTAATCCCAGACATTTACATTTTTGTATATGCACATCGACTGGTTTTAATTAACTAAATAAAAAACTGAAAAGAAGAAAATAACACTTTTTATTTTTTTTTTAATTTTTATTCTATTCATTTAAACTAAAAAAAAAAAACCAGTTCACTCATTTCTCCCTCTCCCCACAGCCCACCTCTTGCAATCACCAATCTGTTCTCTGTATCTATGAGCTTGGTTTTTGTTTTGTTTTAAGACTCCACGTATAAAAGAGATCATACAGAGATCTCTTTCTCTGTTTGACTTATTTCACTTATCACAATGCCCTTGAGGTCCATCCATGTTTGTCACAAATGGCAAGTTTTGCTCTTTTTTATGGCTGAACAATATTCCACTGTATATATACCACAATTTCCTTACCCATTCATCCATCAATGGACTCTTAGGTTGTTTCCGTATCTTGTTTACTTTAAATAAGGCTGCAATGAACATGGGGGTGAATACATCTTTTTGAATTAGTGTCTTTGTTTTCTTCAGATAAATACCCAGAAGCAGAACTCCTGGAGCATATGGTAATTCTATTTTTAATTTTTTGAGGAAGCTCCATGCTGTTTTCCCTACTGGCTGCACCAGTTTACATTCTCACCAATAGTCCACAAGGGTTCCCTTCCCTCTGTGTCCTTGCTACCACTTGGTATTTCTTAACGTTTTGATAATAGCAATTCTAACAGGTGTGATGCGATATCTCATCATGAGTTTTTAAAAATTTTTTTCTTTTTTAAAGATTGGCACCTGAGCTATCATCTGTTGCCAATCTTCCTTTTTTCTTCTTCTTCTCCCCGAAGCCCCCCAGTACACAATTGTGTATTCTTGTTGTAGGTCCTTCTGGTTGTTCATTGTGGTTTTGATCTGAATTTCTCTGATGATTAGTAATGTTGAGCACCTTCATGTATCTGTTGGCCATTTGTGTGTCTTCTTTGGAAAAATGTCTATTCAGACCTTCCATTCATTTTTTAATCAGATTGTTTTTTTGCTATTGAGTTCTTTGTATATTTGGGATATTAGCCTCTTATCAGATATATGATTGTAAATATTTTCTCTCATTCACTAGGTCTCATTTTCATTTTGTTGTTGTGCAGAAGCCTTTTAGTTTGATGTGGTCCCACTTGTTTATTTTTGTTTTTGTCGTTTTTGCTTTTGGTGTCAGATTTAAAAACTCATCACCAAGATCAATGTCAAGGAGATTACTGCCTATGCTTTCTTCCAGGAGTTTTGTAGTTTGATGTCTTATATTCAAGTCTTTAATCCATTTTGAGTTAATTTTTGTGTATAGTGTAAGATAGGGGTCTAGTTTCATTCTTTTGCATGTGGCTGTCCGGTTTTCCCAGCACCATTTAGTGAAGAGACTATCCTTTCCCCATTGTATATTCTTGGCTCCTTTGCCATAAATTAATTGACCACATACGTTGGTTTGTTTCTGGGCTGTCTATTGTGTTCCATTGATCTATTGTGTCTGTTTTTATGCCCAAACCATTATGCTTTAATTGTTATAGCTTTGTAAGATAGTTTGATATCAGGCTGCACTATGCCTCCAGCTTTATTCTTCTTTCTTAAGATTGCTTTGGCACGGGGCTGGCCCCGTGGCTGAGTGGTTAAGTTCGTGCACTCCACTTCGACAGCCCAGGGTTTCACCAGTTCGGATCCTGGGCATAGACATGGCACTGCTCATCAGGCCATGTTGAGGCAGCGTTCTGCATGCCGCAACTGGGAGGACCCACAACTAAAAATACACAGCTATGTGCTGGGGGAATTTGGGGAGAAAAAAGCAGGAAAAAAAAAAAAGATTGGCAACAGGTGTTAGCTCAGGTGCCAATCTTTAAAAAAAAAAAAGATTGCTTTGGCTGTTCAAGGTCTTTTGTGGCTCAATACAAATTTTAGTGTTTGTTTTATTTCTATGAAAAATATCTTTGGAATTTTGATAAAGATTGCATTGAATCCATATATTGCTTTGGGTAGTACGGACATTTTAACAATATTAATTATTTCAACCCATGAATACCCTTTAATTTATTAAAATAACTTATTTTCATTCTTCAAAAAAACTGACAGTTTCACTTTTAACTAGTTATTAATAGAGACATCAGAAAAAATATGTGATATTTTTTCATCTCATAGTGACTAGATATCAACAGTAGGCGGGTATATTTATCTGGGATAAAAATAAATCAGTTTCTATGTAGACTGAATTATAAAATCTCTTTTGAATATAAAGTGAAACAAGGGACTCCTTGAAATAAGACCCTTCTCCACGCAACCCTTAACTCCTGTTCAACCTCATCCTTGCCTGTTCCCCATCTTACCCCAAACTTTAATTTCTGATAAGACAAAACTCTGCACACTGCAGCTCTCCACGCACTGATTCCTTACCTCTGTGTGCTTGTACATGCTCTGGCACTTCCCCTGGGATCCATTCATGCATTCAACAAATATTCATTAAGCACCTAATATACACAAGGTATGGCATATGTTAGGCACTAGAGATATAACTTTTAATATGACAAAGTCGCTTTATCCTCCTGAAGCATAAATTCTAGGGAAGAACAATAGGATGTTCTAGGGAACACTATTTATGTACTAATTAAGCAAACAAATAATTATATAGTAGTAAAAAAATTTCAGATAGAGATAAATGCTATGAATAAAAATACAGCAAAGAAAGACGTTACAGAAAAACCAGGTTGGGAAGGGGTCCTTTTAGATAACAGTAGGTTGGAAAAGGCCTCTGGAAGAGCCCTAATGAAGTGAGAGAGAAATTCATGAAAAGATTGGCAAGTGCAAAGAATGTGGACCACAAATGTCATTCAAGAGTTGGAAGAACAGCAAGGAGCGTGGCTGGAGCAAACTAGCGTGACAGGAATTAAGTCCAAGTTGGCGGCTGGGTTTGGCTCACATAGGACCTTATAGGCCATGGTAAGGATTTGTTCTAAGTGGGTTACATTCTAAAGTGTCTTTTGAGGCAATAGTAAGTTCCAATTTAAAATGTAAGATATCATTCTGTCTGCTGTGTGGGAAGTTAACCGCAGAAGGGTAAGAAGAGAAGCTGGGCGGCCTGTTAGGAGGTGAGTGCACTGCTGTAAGTGAGAGATGACAGTGGTTTGGACAAGGGTGGTATCAATGGACATCATTAGAGTCAGGATATATTTAGAAGGCCCAGACAACAGAGCTTGCTGATGGATTGGAAGTGTGGTATTAGTGAAAACAAGGAATCAAGGATTACTTCAGGGTGCTTTAGCCTGAACAAGTGAGCGATGGAACCATTTGCTGAGATGGAAGAGACTGGTAGAGGAGAGATCATGGGTGAGAGGTAGGATAGAGTTCTCTTTTGGGTGCGTTAGATTTGAGGTGTCAGAGACATCCAAGTGGAGATGTCTTCTAGGTAGGTAGGATGGGATGTGGCGGTTGAGGGGAGATGTCAAAAATGGAGGTGTAAAGGTTGGGACTCCTCAGTGCATGGGTGGGGCACTTCAACTCTAGAGGTCAAGAAGAGGAGAGGGGCCAGCAATGATTAAAAAGGAGCAGCCACAGTGAGACAATAGGAAAGACCCAAGTTCTAGTCTGTAGGAAGCCAAGGAGGGGAAATGTTTTAAGATGAAAAATGTATTCCATTGGGAAAATTGATGTTGAAACGTCCTTCACTTGAAATGTGGATATCAGCTCAAATGTTGCCTCTTCTTTGAAGAAAGCTCAGCCATGCTTTTTTCCTGTAACCCTTGCAAATCTCACTGATACGGAAGTTACGGTGATGCATTATAAGAGTCTGTGTTTGTGTTGCCCCTCCCGACTGTGAGAGCTCCCTGAAGGCAAGGACTCTATCTGATTTCATCTCTGAGCCCAGGATTCGTGTAGAACCTAGCCTTACATGTGGTTGATGTTCAATAAATTCTTGAATGGATTTATAAAGTTTTTCCACTGAGAAACATGGGGAGTTGATTCTTGAGTCGAGTAGCCAAATATATACCTTTTGAAAGAAGCCAGTCTATATCCACAAATAATAAACTACTGAGCAAAGGATCAGTGGTGGGGAAGTGGCTTCTCCCTGGGAGATGGTCTGAGGGTGATCCCTGCCACTTCTGTCCCTTCGTTCAAGCCCAGATACCTTTGAGCACCTTCTAAAAGGAGCATCACAAGAATAAGATTTGCTGTAGGCCTACTATTACTGAGGGCCTCTGCTCCCTCCTCTTCTCTCCCCTGCTCACCATCCACCACCTCCAGACACCCACAGTTGAGTGCCCCACAGAAGGTCCCAGCTCCCAGCCACCCCAGATAGGAGCAACAAATGAAAGGGGCAGCCCAGCCTGGTGCCCTCGGTTCCTGATTTCTCCTTCCCTCTCAATGTCTCTGTGCAGATTTATCTCTCCTTCTCTCTAGCTCTGGCCTTAGGCACTCCCAACCACTCCATCCTCACCCCAAATCTTCAAGGACAGGAAGAACAAATGCACTCTGCATGTATCCAGTACTAAACACTTTACATATAACAGAGCAGTAGGAGGGCCTGGTGGTTTGGGGTCTCACTTCCACCCAGCCTGAACTCCCCATCTTTCCTCCCTGAATGGAGACTACTTTTATTTGCAGCATCTCCAGCCAGGGCCCATCCTCTCACACTGCCTCTTCATGTCTCAGGCCTGGTACTGTGCCTCAGTCCAGATGCCCTGTCCAGTTTCTACAATCTAATGCCCAGGAACACCATGGCTTAAACTGAATCTCTGAAACACAGACACCTCAGGATTCAAGTACTAAAACATCCACCTCAGCTTCCTCTACCTTTCTCTCCACCTAAAGTGGAAAAATGAGGGTGCAGCGTAGAGAGATGAAGGTGGTCAGAAAAGAGACCTAAGATCTCTCTGTCCTAGTCAGTTTCCCTTCATTGGTAAGAGTTATAATAACTCTGAGGACCTCATAAGGCCTAAATTCAGACATAGAAAAGGGGCACTTTCCTCCGTTCCCCAGAGGACCACAATAGAAATGACTCTAGTTATAAGAACAGCTGATGGTGGAAAGGGAAGCAGATGGATCCTTGGAATGTAATAGGACCAATAACTCACCTTCGGGGGACACCAAGAGGAGGCTCCAGCTCCCTCTTCTCCACCAGATCACCCTCCTTCTCCCAAAGCTGCAGGCTTCCGAGTCCCTGTCCAGGCCAGGAAAGCAAGCACAAATGATGAGTTCAAGCTGGAAGTGTCTCTGCTGCCACAGGCAGAGTAGGAGCAGGGGTGTGGAGGAAGAGCCCCTAATTTTCCTTCTACAGCTCCAGCTTGCAGATATTCTAATACTCAAAACTGCCATTTTCACCTTAAACGAGTAGTAGGTCCCATTGTGCCATAACTTAAATTCTTCAGATTCCACCGCATAATAAAAATTCTGCAGCCATAAGTGTGAACTAGCAAGAGCTCTTTGGGACTACTGATAACTAACATTCTTGAGTGTTTCCTATAATCCATGACCTGGGCCAAGAGTTTCACATGCATCCTGTCTAGTCCTTACAATAACTCCATGAAGTGCCAGTATTTCTAAGACTTCCATTTCGTAGATGAGGAAACTGATGCCCAGAGTAGTTACATGATGAGGAAGCCACGGGCCTAGGATTCTAATCCAGATGGGCTGTTTCGCCCAAGTCCATGCACAAACCCCAGTGCTCACCACCTCAGGCAATGCTGATTCCGTACCTTGGAGCCCTCACTCTCTGAACTTCTTCAGTCTTTTATCTCTTTGTGTATCTTTTTTGACGCTTTGTGATTTTTACCAAATATTAGAATTATTTTTATACGTATCTTCCTTATAGACTTTGAGTTAACTGATGTCCTGCCCTGGATAGATCTTGGAACCTGAAAAGCTCAGAATTGTGTCTTACACATATCAGGCCTTAAATAACCTTATTGAATGAAAGGATGAATGTGAGAAAATAAAGAAGTAGTTTCTAAGTTCTATTCTAAATAGTCCGTTTAAGAAGAGCTTTTTAGAGCACCACCATTTTGCCAGTTGGGAACTGTCTGTATTCATATTTAGTAAACAATATCTCACAAACCATTCATCACAGATCAACTTTCCTCAAACCCATCAGTATCTAAGACCTTTTGCCTCTTAGGAATTCCTTCTCATATGAAACTATATTAGGAAATATTCTTGATATGTTAACCGTAGTAGGAAAATTCCTCAAACTTTCATTTGGCAGATTCCTCAAACACATAAACAGCTGGTTCTCCTTTTTCCTAATTCTACTTTGCAGTTCCATTATAGCAGTCCTTCCTTCCTGTAAAGTTTTCTTCTGTGCGTCCTCTCCTTCCCTTCGGGGTTGATAAACCTCATACATCCATCCTTCATAGCTTCTTCTCACACACTTTGCCTACACTTCCACTTTTTATTTGTGTTTTATCAACAGAAGAGAAGAGGCTTTGTAAATGCAGGAACAAGAGAATGCAACCCAGCCCCCTCCCTTCCCCACCCCACCCACCAGCACGGCCCCTGCCCCGTCTTCCCCAGACGTGGCCATAACCTGTCTAACCACTTTTTCTCAGTTCCCTCTTCCTGGATCCTCCCAACATTAAAGGTGGCAGCTCTACTGGAAAAATACCAACCACATTTCCAGCTGAGTCCCCTGGGCTGGTGTAGACAATTGGATAACCACTTCATCAGTGACTCACATCACAGGTCACTCACCCACTCATCATGGCCATCATAACTTAATTTATAGACCATGGAATATTTTGTCCATCTAGTCAGAGAGACAGAGAGGTGACTAATATGGGCTGTTGCTGTTGTTGCTGGTTCGGTTTTTTTTTCATGAAAACAAACACTGTGTTTCTTTCATTTCGCAACGGACTGTGAGGCCTCAGTTGCTGAGAACTTTTGCTGCTGCAACTGAGGGGTTTTCTATCCAGTAAGAAATTTAGGTCATGATGAAGTGTTTGGTAATAGTTATTGGTTCTTCTGTTTTGTTTTTACAGCACTGGAAGGTTGTATTACCCCAGGATTTGTCTGTATTGAATTTTAAGCATAATTGGAAAATGACCTCAAAATCCCAGATCTTTATCTGACTTTTCTTTGACCAATAATGCAGTGGAAAGAGGAGGTGAGAGGTAGAGGTGGAAAGAGAGAGGAACTGCATTGCCCTGGTGCGAAGTATCCCCCTGGTTCTACTGAAGTTAGAGGGCAAATCTACTAGCCGTTCTACTTTAAAGGTGGCCTTGGATGTTTTTAAATCACCACGATACTAGATAAACACTATTCTAACAATTCCGTTTTTTTTTTTTTAATGAAGAGCAAAACCACATTATCACATCAGTTCAGCAAACCAACTGCTTTGATTTTTCTCTGGTTTGAGCAATTAGATATCTTTTAGATTTTTATTAGATAGGAAAAATATGTGTCTGTGTTATACTATTATTTTTCTTCTTTCCTGGACCCTTCAATTTATTTAGAACAAGATAACTTGAAAGTACATACAAGGATCTGAAGCACCATCATTAAAATTATACCTATTGAACAACTCTCCCACCCCATTGGCCAAGTGCCATTCTAGGCGCACTGGGAGATACAAAAATCCCTGTTTTTCAAGACTTTTACGATTTAGTGTCAGAATCAGAAGAGATGCATGAAGAAATAAATGTAGAAGAGAGAATGGATGTTATCCCCATTACACATCCACTTTCTTATGAGAGATGAGCTGGGCCTTGTGAAGGCTGACTCCCCTAGTCACCCTCAGATCCCTTAATTTGCTGACTCTAGGAAAGATCAATGAAGATAGCATTGTGATGTCTATGCAACTCTCACTGTGGAGAGCAGACCCTGATGCAAGAAGAAGAAAAAAGAGTGTTTTCTCTTCCTGAGAATTGAATTCTTCCATTTTAACACTTCTACATGTTTTCCATGCTGAGGATGAAAAATCCAGGCCTGAGGATGGTTGGAGGAAGGAAGCAAGGTGGTCTTGGAGGAGAGAGTGGTGGGACATGAGGCAGAATCCAGATTCCTATGCCAGGCAGAGTCTGGGTCATCTGGAGACTGAAGGAGAGCCGTCAATCTCTGAGCAGGTGACAAACAGAGAATGCTTCTGAGCTGGGAGACTGGCATCTACAGAAGGTGGGAGTGGAGCAACTCATCACCTCTATATCAACTCAACTATGTTGTCTTCAAGGAGCCTTGGCCTGGCCTGGGGATGTCCTCACCCTTTACAACATTGTTTCTATTGAAAAATATATTTTTAATTTCAAACAGCCTACAGGCAAGCAAACTTCTGGAAAACAACTTGCTCATTAAATGAGGCCATTCTGTGGGGTATGGGGTCATGAACCTCTGGATTCTAGTCTAAAAAAGACTTAAAAAGCACCAACAACATAAGCTCTGAAGTACTGAGAAGAACAAACAAAGCAACATTGTCTTTTATCTGAAGAAATCAAAAGGTCAGTGAGAAACTTTGCCCTGAAATCTATGTTATTTAGCTTCGTTTCCATCTGCCATCTTCAAAGGGTGAAATGAGCACGGTACAGTCATCCATTCTGAGAGCTGTTCATCTGCCGTGTCTTGATTAAGCCTCTGTGCCTGGCGTTATGCTAAGTTCTTTACGCAGGTTATTGAATTTAGCCTTTACCACCCTCCTAGGTAGGTATAACCATCTCCCTTTCTGGATGAGGAAATTGAAGCTCAGAGGGTTAGCTGATTTGACCAGGACACAAAGTTAGGGAGTAAGCAGAACCAGAAGTGGAACTCAGATCTGTCTGAGCCCAAAGCCAGGGCATTCAACCACTTCCCTCTATGCCTCTATGGGTCAACCCACCCATAAACCATTTTTATTTGGTTTCCAGCCTTTAAAAACAAGTCCCTTTTAACTGAATGACTGGCTCAGGTAACAGGTGCATCTAATCTGTTCCATTTGTCCAGACTGCTCCTACCTACCCCTTCCGCTCGAATCTTGTTCAAGTTCTCAAACACAACAATATTTTCTGCATGCTTTTCAAGTGTGTCATTCTACATTCTACTCTCACAATACCGCTCAGCAGTAAGTAAATATTAACATCCATTAGCTATGCATTGGTCGACTGAGCTAGAAAGAGGACAAATGGCAAGTTCTGGGGTGTAGCAGAGGTGGGACCTGTCTCAGCAAAACCAGTAAAGGTTGACGGACATCTGAGGGCACAGGAAGACATCTCCCACCTGCAGTGGCAGCCGGGACATTGAGACCTCAAGGTGCTTGCCTGGCTAAGGAACTTGACTCCTTCCTCCTCCCTTTATCACCGAATCATAAACACAGAAATGACCGTGTTTATGAGCCCTTTGCTGTGTGGTAACTGATTCACAGTCTCTCCCTGGGAGTCCTTGGTAACGCATATCCAAATCATGAACAATGTGTTGTCTAGGTCAGAACAACATGCCATATCCGATTAGTCCCAGTTAAGGATTTCCATCTGGTCCGACTCAGGACTACACAGCAGCGCGGTCAAGGCAAGTAGGGCTCTTGCAGAAGGAGTGAATGGGCGAGGCCAATGGACTCAGCGCTCTGTACTCCCTAGCTTCCTCTTTGGAGGTGCAGGCCCAAGGCCTCCAGCCAGAGTGCATGAAGGCCCCAGGCCATGGGGAGCTCCATCTTGAGGTGCTTCCACTGTGTCACGTCACAACAACCTGTGAGTGAAAGGCAAAAAGAAACAACCAAATGCTATCGAACCACAGATGTGTTAGCAGAAGTGTCCCCGGGTGCCTTGCTCTGTAGCATTTTCCACATGCATTTTAAAGAAATCCAGTGTCCTTGTGTAACATTCCATAGATGGTTCCAAATTGATATTTGACCACAAAATCAATTTATACATGCACACTTGTATGTGCATCAATACAATGTATATAAACATATATTTGTATACAACTTAGCACTAACCATTTGCCAGAGGCTGTCCTAACCGCTGTAAACACATTACTCCAGTTAAACCCATAACTACACACTGGGATACAGGTGGTGCCCTTATCCCCATTTTACACAAGAGACGACTGAGGCAGAGGTGAGTTGTCAAGGGCAGTGGGGAAATAGGGAGCCAAGGTTTGCATCTGACTCACTCTTAATTACACTCTACAGATGGCAGCTATTGTGAAAAAGACTAACTCTTTGACAAGGTCTCAGTCGCAAAGGACTTTGACCTTCTGCTCTCAGCTTTCTTATTGATTCAATTAGATTGCTTCTTCAGCTGATCCGACTGGTGCTCCCCGAGGGGCCTCATATGAAGGAGGCAGCAGCAGGGGAGCCCATTCCAGAAAAGCACCCTTGCTCAAGTTATCTCCGCCATATATGTCAGGCTGATGTCCACACTCCCACCACTGTAACCTCAGTTCCGTTCCGTGTGGTAATTCTCCCTCTTTTTTTTTTTTTACCCCCGAAGAATATGAAAGAACAAGTGCCATAAAACTGACACCCAAACAAGAACTAAAGAGTGAAAAAGCAAACATATACTTCAAACTATTTACACTGATAATTACTTGCATCTGATTAATACCCAGGGGAAAGTTGACGTTCCATTGGCAATAAGCATTTCCTTTATTTCTTGCTTTCTACTTTTGGATATTTCTCTTTCCTCCTCTCTCTAAAGCGGACTCCACACCACCTGGAATTCCAACTCTCCCTCCGCCCCTCTTGGTCCTTCTCTTTTTCATTCTTCAAGGTCCACGTGGCCATAAGATTCACGGGCCTCAGCGAGGAGTTAATTTTGCTGCAGTCCTCTGTGTGCCCAAAGATCCACTGATGTGGAACTTTGTGTGTGTACAGAATCCAAGAGACAGAGAAAGAGGAGGAGAGAGAAGTGAGTGAGATTTTAAAGTCCCTTTTATCTTACCTGATAGTGGCAGATAATATTCTTAGAAGGGTTCAAACCTCAGCTCCATCCCTTACCAACTCTGTGCCCTTAATCTATCTCAGCCTCTATGTCCACGTTTTCAAAATGAAAACAGTAATTCCTAGCTTGTCAAGTTGCATTCAAGAATACATGTGAGTGCTTAATTCATGGTATTTCTAGAAACGTCAATGCCTCAAAAGGACAGAACACTTGCACAAAAGAGAGGCTTTGTGCACAGAGGTTAAGAAAGAAGCTGAGGCTGGGTCCTTTCCGCAGAGGACAAGGGAAGACAGTGTTCCCATTCAGACATAGTAGAAAAGAGAGAGTTATACTGACAAGAAGTCCTGAGCTTCCCATGGTCTAGCCTTTGAGTAAAGAACGACTGGCTTTGAGGACATCACACTTAAAGGAGAATCTAAACTTGGTCGCGGACATGGCACTGCCCATCAGGCCATGCTGAGGTGACATCCCATATAGCACAACCAGAGGCATTCAACTAGAATATACAACTATGTACTGGGGGACTTTGGGAAGAAGAAGAAGAAAAAAAAAAAGAAGATTGGCAACAAATGTTAGCTCAGGGCCAGTCTTTAGAAAAAGTAAAAATAAAAATAAATAAAAGAATAAATACATGAGAGATTCCGCCCCAGAATGACTCCTTTTCCAGCCTAGTTAGTGGCTGAGCCGAGACCAGCACTGAGGTTCCTGATTCACCGTGGCCCCGGGAATTCACTTGACAGCACAGTGCAAGGCCCTGTGAAAGCGGGGATGGGGGTGAAAATGGGGCCATGGCGAGCTGTATCCATCTGCTTTCCCTATCCACTACCCGGGAGCTTGCAGCTTGAAGCTAAAGGTTACAGAGGCAGCATAATATAAAACAAAAACCTTGGGAAGAAGGGCGAGAGCATGTGGCAGCAGATATAGGGAATCTAAAGACGCCGCAGAGCCCCTGAACGCATGACGTTCCTGTGGACGTCTCTTTATCTCCGCTCCGACCATTGTTGTGATGAATTATTAATAAAATGGCTCGTGCAAGTGGTGATGAAAAAGAGACCTAGTTTTGCCTGACAAACTTAAGCAAATGGAAGGCAAGGGGCTTTTGCTTTTCAGTCGGAATTTTAAAAATACATTAAAAGCACCTGTGTAAGTGGTGTCTGTGCTTTTCGATAAATAAAAGCAGGGAAAGCACTAAGACTGGATCAGAGCAAACGCCTCTGAGTAAAGTGAGCTTGGAAGACTGGTGCTCTTGATATTTAGTCCTGTGCCCCAATCAACTTCATCCTGGAAGAAAAGTTTTACATTTTAAGACTAGAGACAGTCCATTCAATGAGTCTATTTTTAGAATAATGGGTTTCCATTCTTAGATTCTCTGACCTGGACTCATAAGGACAGGCAATATTAGATTGCTCATATTAATGTCTTTAATTTTATGTTATTTTTATTTTAAATGTGTTTTATTTAGTCCACTATCTTTTAATGATCAACACTGAAAAATTAAATTTCAGATCCTGGCTTTTTAAGAGAAACTGGAAAGATCAGGAAGTCTGGGGCCACACTCCTACAGAGCAATGAATCAACTGTAGTCAACAGAAGCTGCCCCACAGATGGTGGGGCCTTCCCTCCACCCTTGAGCTCCTGCCCTTTGTGGTCCTGCCCTCTTTCCCTCCCACCCCACCCCTTTTTACACACATTCTTTCTCTGCCCTGCCTCTGAAGATATTTAAATCTGTTTTAAACCCTTCCTCTTCCTTCCAACAAGAGAGCTTCATTAGACCTTTTTTCTCAGCCCTTCTCTACTTGCTGACCTTAGGCCACGGCACAAAGGCCACAGGCAAACTGAAGGCACATCACTGAACAATATATTTTTGAACCTCTACAACAATTACTTTGGCTTTTTTTAAGATGCTCACATCATGTTTAGCAGTTGTGTTCAATGTTGTAAAGGAAAGTCATCTTGCAAGATCTCCGTCCTTCAACTCTACATCTCTCCATTTCTGTGTCTATCTCAGAAGAGGAAAATAAAAGATGTATAGCCCCTTTCATCTAAGTTAAAATAATTACCAAGCATTAACTAGATTATTTTGAGATAAAATTGATGATGTAAGTTTCACAGGTATTATTATTTACACTGAAAAATGTGAGGCCTGCCTATAAGAGCATTTGGTAGGTAAACAATTGACTGATGATGATGTTGAGACAAAGTCACACAATGATTGACGGGCAATGAGAGGAGCGACATCTACTAAAAGAAGGCAGCAAGTTTTAATCCATGCCTGGTCTGTTTGCTGTTCCTTATAGACCCAGAGAAATGTGTATGTCCTTCCTTCAGGTCTGTGCTGGTGAATGCTTGGGGTTAGAGCACGTGCCACACGTAGAAAGTGGATTTTCTCCCAACAAGCCTCCCTTCCCCACGCCCCGACCTTTCTGCCCCACAGATCAGAAGCATAGGATGTGAAGCTGCCCTCCAAGCTGCTGAAGATCCCAGGAAGAATAGAGGCAGGAGACGCGGGAGACTTCCTGGCTCTCCGGGCGAGGGGATGAACGTATCTCTTCTTCTCTTCTGTCTCCTTCATACGATGGAGGCAAACCCACCACAGTTTTGAACCTCAGCTCTGAAGTCTGTTAGCCATGTTGATGCAGTAGAGGCGATGTAACCCCTCGGAGCCTGTAAGATGAGGAGATTAGCATTTTCCTAAGAAGGCTGCTGTGAAGGTCTGGGTTGCCCTCGACAACTTGTGCGGGCCCCTCCAGATCTGTGCGTTACCCGTTTCTACCCGAGTGTCCTGGGAGGTTGCCCCCTATGCACCAAGTCAATAGGCTGTGTTGCCACCTGACTTCCTATGGGTTGTGCCCGTGGAGGCACCCGTGGAAGGCCAGGGGAGGGAGGAGTGGGAGATCCAGGTATTTGCTCCCCCGTTCCCTCCCTGCCAGGGTGTTGTGGGCTGACCGCTTCTCACACAGGCATCTACAGCTCCTGTTGGGCAGCTTCTCCAAACAGCTACCCTCCGTGAGTTCCAGCACTGGGGGCCCACTCTTCCCAGCCCCAGGGTCCTGCACCATCCTCCGTGGTTTCCTGCAGCTCTGCCCGCACTTTGTGGGTATGTCCTCTGTGGGACTCCGCCCAGATCACCCAGAGAGTCTGGGGGGGTCTCTTTCCCACCAGGACCTGAATGATACTCACATGAAGCGCCTGCATACATATGAGGCTCAGCCGATGCTGATGACGTTCACTGACTCTGTAATCATGGTCAGCTTTATGATGCGTTTTAGGAGGCCTTGTTTCTTGTTCAGAAAAGGAAATATCCTGCAAAAACATGATTCTGCATCTATATCTACAATCATATAAAGTGATTTGGAAGTGAAATGCACGAATCAATTCAGTCAAATGCCCACAAATAAAAAAGGCTTTCATCGGGCTAGATATAACCTCAGAAACTAAAACAGAATCTGGAAAAATCAGAGACCCTGGACCGTGAACCAGGCCTGCTTTCTGGAGGACGGGTGCAGTCTGAACTTCTGGAAGAGGAAAGTTTTTTGTAACAATCCAATAGCACGCCTGCAGTGGTTCTCAAAGTGTGGGACCCAGCGTCACGTGGGAACAAGTCGGAAATGTGCATTCCCTGGCAACCCCCCAGCCTGCAGACCCAGAAACTCGGATCAGAGCCCAGCAATCTGTGTTCTAACAGGCCCTCCAGGGGATTCTGAGGCAGGCTGAAGTTCCAGAACCACTGGACCCGAGTGGTTACTAGAAGTAAGCAAGGGCCAACACGCAGGAGTCTAAGCGAGCAGCTGGCTCACTGAGCAGTAAAGGGTTCAGACACAGGGGAGTTCAGAAACCAGGCGGTTTGCTTTGGGAAACCCCGTCATTCAGGAGGGGCAATTGGTTCAGAGCAGGGCTCCACTCCCGATGTACAATCAAGGTACAGTCGAGGCAGCACCCGAATGTCACAGGGGCTGAAGGCTACATGGGTTAGGAAGCAGAGCACTGTGCATCAGAAATAAGAAATGCAGGACCCTTATGAGACCTGGGGCCCTCAGCAGCCCGGGGGTCTGGAATAGCCAGAAGCCCACTTACCAGAATTGGAACTGAAGATCAGGACTGGAGAAGCATGATGAGTAACAATGTTTGGGATGTGAGTGTGTGACCAGGCTTTCTAGGTCCCTTGTGCCTCCAATAGGACTGATCCTAAGAGCCCCAATGTAGCTTTTTCTTCTGGTGCAAACCTGAAAACCGACAGTTTTGGCTGTGGGGGGGGGGGGGGGGGTGCATGACTAGATCTTCACCCAGGGCCTGACCCCCACCCTCCACACCAGCCACCCGCCGGCCAGCTGGCCTTCCGATTGGGCGCGTTGTTTTTGAGAACTAACTTATGGCACAGACCTGTGGCTTCCCGCATGCGGCAGGATGATTTATGGAGCGTTACTTTGTGTTCTGTACTCTGGGTTTTCTCCCTGCTTTGTTCCTAGAAGTTAGCCAGGCGCCTGGTATGTTCTTGCCTCGGTGGCTTTTGCAGGGCTGAGCAGAAGCTGCTCAACTATCTGACATCTGGGAAACCTGAAGTTTATTGAAGGGCAGGGGAGACTGTGACCTGAGACAGTGGGTAGTGGGCAGGGCCTTCACAGGCAACAGGAAGGGAGGGAGACAGTGCGGCCGAGTTAGGGGAACCCATAGCAGTGCCACCCCCCGCAATGAGGGGACCCCCCCACCCCCGCAAGGGGAAGGTGCACGGAGTAACCAGTCCATCTTCTAGCCTTGGCTTCTCGCCTTGAGAGAGTTCCATGGCCCCGAATATGACCAGGAAGCAAAGCCCTGGGCCTGAAGGACAGTTTATTCTGGGGCAATAGAAGCCTTACGTAAACCATAGGCTCCTCATGAGCATGATCATCACCTGCTGAAAAGTCAGACTCCTGGGGCCGACCCAAACCTTCTGATTCAGTCGTAGCTCTGGGGCAGGGCTCAGGCATCCTCACTGTAACATATGCTTTTGATTCAGGACTCCACTCAGGGACATTAGAAAAGGCGAAGCAAAATCTACAAAAGCTGCAGGGGCCCTGTTGATACCTGCAGGGGGGTCTTCTCCTTGCAAATAAGTGTTATAGAAATGGTCTTCTTAAAAATAAGCAGTCCTAGTTCCTGCATCTTTAAGGCCCAGCCACTGAGGCCCCTAGAAGCAGAGCTGAGCAAACTTCTTCTGTCACTCCCAGGATCCATAATTTCTCTCTCCACCTTTTATTATGAAAAAATTTATAGTGGGTGAAAATTGAAGTAGATCCATCCATTTCACCGTCCATACAAACCGTCAGTTGACGACAGCACATCCTGATGAATGACGCTACTACCCCGTCTGCGTTAGAAACTGTTCCTCAAAGTGAATTTCCATCGAGTCCTCTTGCAAATGTAACTGTTACATGGGACGGTGTTGGGGTGAGTCTGCTGTGAATGTTCCACTTTGCTCACCAGACGTGGATCGACACCTCGCTCCCACCATGGACACTTGGTATACAATCTGAATGCAGTCACTGTCATCTCTATGTGATAATGTTTGTTTCCATAGAAGAGTTCCTCATAATAGACTGTGACCCTGTAGGTTACTTCTACTGGCTTGTCATTACCTTCAGCTTAAATGGGTGGAAACATCGAGGATCTGTCATAGTGGTTGGCAAACTGGAGCCAGAGGATCAAATCTGGCCTGTCACCTGTTTTTGTATGGCCCGTGGGCTAAGAAGGGTTTTTACATTTTTTAATCATTGAGAAAAAAAATTAAAAGAAAAGTATTTCACGAACATCAAAATTATAGGAAATTAAAATGTTAACGTCCATAAAATGTATTATTGGCACCCACCCACCCTTATTCATTTCAGCGTTTACTGTCTGTATCTGCTTTTGCACTGCAATAGCAGAACTGAGAAGCTGGGAGAGAAACCTCATGACCCATGAAGCCAATAATATTTAGTCTACAGCCCTTTACACAAAAAGTTTACCAGCTCCTAATCTATAAATTCGAAGTTTTCATCTTTTAAAGCTTCTGAATGAGGACGCGATAACAATGGGAAAGTCTTTGGGAAGTCTGGTCTTTCATTTGTAGTAAGCATGGCAGAGTTTGTGCACGTGAGGTCAACATGTAAATAGATACAGTTGGGGACATTCTCCTCATTTTGAGTGTTAATATCTGTTGTGTTTCCTTCCAGTTTTTTATCCCTATTTTTACATATTTCTTACCTAATTGCTATCATACTACAAATGCAGGCATATGCAGACTCTATATGAACAATAGCATATCTAGCTCTTATTCATTTAACAAACATGCGTGGGTTTCATGTCAATAAAAATTCTTTGAAAACATGATAAATGACTGTATGATATGAGACAGAGGATCTTAAGTTTTCTATTAAGTAAGACAATATCCGTAAAAGACCAATCAGGAAAGTTATCTCATCCACTGAACATCTCTCCCTGGAGCAGACCCACAAGCAAGTCCCTACAGAGGTCAGGCAGGTAATGTAAGTGTGAGAAGGGAGTCAGCCAAAGAAAAGTGAACGCTTTCACATTGAAATGCATGGCCTTCTCAGTGTAGATTTCATTTTCTTCCTTTTTATAGAGATGTATAAAAAATTCATGGTTCTCTATTATAATAAAAACAACAGCACAAGCAAGATGATAACTGGCAACTGAAAAATGAGACTATATAGAGTGATGGGGACTGTGACAAACTGAACACTGCATTTCCAAGCCTACAGCACAGATGCCATGTGGAAATGTCCAGCAGTTCTAGATTATGCAATATGATTAAGAGTATGGTCAAGTACAGTTGGACATGTCCATTTTTGTAAAACTTCCCTGTCTTTAAATGCTGGCTACAAATTCTTTTAAAAAAATTAGACACCATATTGGCTGAATCCACGGACCAACAGTTTGCAACCTCTTATGATGTTTGACAGCACCAAGTTTCAGACCACAAGCTACCAGATCCCTAGATCTATGGACCCATTAGCATGACTAACCATTCTGATTTGCCAAAAACTGTCCTTGTTTTAGCACTGAAAGTCACACGTTTCTGGAAACTACCTTAGTCCTGGGCAAACCTGGAAGGTTAGTCACCCCTGATCAACATTCACCTGACTCTAATTTGTTTTTTTAAAATTTGGCCTATGTATAGAAATACACACACAGGCTATTTGTTTTCAAACTTACGATGAGTTATTGGTCTTTTGGATTTTATCTTCTTTCTTTACTTCCTTCTAGTAGATTTGGTTTATGATGAACAGATCAAGATGTTGAAAGATTTGGATTGGTCACGGACGTTACATTCCATTTCTGGATCCATTTCACCAGCTACACCTGCAAGTCACGTTGACTAGCAAACGGCAAAACCAAAAGTAAAATTCTATGGCCCATCAAGAACCTGACACCAGACACTGATGGCATTTCTCCTAATAAATAAACTACCCCAGGTCAGGCATCTAACAAAAAGGATTACAAGAGCAAAAGGATTAATTAACCTCTTCTGTGTATTATAAGTTGAGCTGAATTAGGTACTAAGCGGCTGAAAAGGGTGCCTCCACTGCCTAGGAGCCAATGAAATGGTTGGAGATGCAAGAGAATCTGCTCTTCTTATAAAGACGTGCCTCTGTTCACCGGATGGGTCGGCCCCTACCCCTCACTTTTGTGATGGATCCTGAGGGTCATCTCACTCTGCCCCCACTCCGGGCCCTTTGAGAGAGCTGAGGTCAAAAAGCTAAAGCCACACTTTTCAGGTGTGGTTTGCAGTGCCATTCTGTATGTGGTTTGGGCACCCCAATCAGATGCTCTCACATGAGACTTCGATTCAGAACTGCATCATGTAGGGGGCAGGCCGGGCACAGGACACTCAGTTTGCTGGTGCAGTCTGAAGGAGAGAGGTGTGGATTCCCACCTGGTAACTGAGGTGGAAACTTCTTGATTCGATAGCTTCCTGATCAATGGGGAGGTGACAGCCACCCTTAATGGCCTGCTTCTACAGTGTGGCTCAGGGCTCACCCCTGAGAACTCAGCCTAGGTCCACTCCCTCACATCTCCCAACAGGTGGGGAATTATCAATACTCCCTAGGAAATACCACTCTTTTGCACTCGCCAGAGAAGATTCTGTTCTCTGCAATAAGAATACTAACTCATACGTTGAATTGTGCATTTTAAGCTTTCTTGAAGCCTGTAACTTTAAAAATTGTTGTGACTGGAGAATTGGAGAGTACTGCATTTCTTCTGAAATTCCCTACAGTCCATGGGAAGAGACAGGAAACAAGGAAAGAAAAGGGTTAAAAATAGTTCAGAACAAGAAAGCTTCGATTGTGGGATCACCAATGACCATTTCACATTTTCTGATCTTTCTGCCCAGGGATTATTGGCTTCATGTCCATCTTCCCTCCTAGACAGTAAACTCCGTGAGGACAGGGGGCCGTATTTGTTTTGTCAACACTTTCTGTGTGACACCCAGCATACTTCTGGCTTATAGTAGATGCACAATCAACATCGTGTGACTCCAAATACACAGCCAGGTTCGCGAGACGCTAACCTAGTCCAGCTCTTCTCCAAATTCTACAGAGGTAGAGACAGGTAAGGAGCGCGCCAAGGCAGGATGTCTATCTGGTCAGTAGCGTCAATGGTTACCATTTGTCAACCACTGCTAGGAGAGTGGTCTTGTGCTACTCATTCTACACGTTATCTCACACTTGTTTCTTACTCTCATTTTACACAGAGAGAAACTGAGTCTCAGAGAAGTGAAGAGTCATAGCTAGTGATTGTTTTTATTCGAACCCCAAATTCTGATTTCAAAGTCCATGATGCGGTTTCTGTTCCACCCCACATCCTCTGTTACAGGGATTCGCTGGCTTTTCAGGAACAGTGGCTCGACCACGTAGGAGGCTCAGAGCATCTACAACCCCTTCTTCAGTCACAGGAAGCCCTTTTGAGAGACTCTGGGTGTCCGGGTATCGGCTGCCTCTGTGTAGGAATATCCTCCACTTGTAGGGTGCGTCTCCTTTCCACTCGGAGGGGCAGACCCGGCAGTGGGGAGACCCACCCCAACGTGTTCTTCTGGAGGCCAAGAGGCAGGTCTCAGAACGCCTTGGTGGTTTGGCCAACCAAATCTGAGGACACCAACACTAATTTCTAGGCAGGAGTGCTTTCAGAGAAAATCATTTTACCCAAGGATCGTTTGTGTAGTACAATCATATTCGCCTTCACAGCACTTTTGGATTCAACTTAAAAACCCCTTTTAAAAGCCAGTGTGACACAAAAGGAGCTTGGTTGATTCTGTCACTTTATTATTCATTCATATATTCATGTATTCATTCAACAAACATTAATACAGCCTCAACTACATGTAAGGCACTGGGCTAGGAGCCCCATTAAATGTGTTAGTTTTCTCTCTCCAATCACTGTAGTACAACTAGGAGGGTTGAAATATACTGTTTTGTAGTAAACGCTTTGGGTGGTTACATCTTTGGAACCTTGAATCCTGCGTGTGTGACTGTAAGAATCGGTTCCTTTCTTGTACAAACATTCGAGCTAAGCTTAGTCGTAGAAATACGTATCCCTCTGTGTTGGACATGACTCTTCACCACCTCAATTGACGTGAGTGTGCCTTAGCTACATATCAAGTCACACGAACTCACAAACATGCCCAGTATCTCCCATAACATCTAATATTTTAAATGTACTTTCGTTGTCTCTTTGCTGTCTGAGGTTTCTTAGATCCTGATGCCAATTGTATTAACAAAATTTTGTGTCTATTCTGCTCTGCTCATCGGAGTATGGGCACTGATGTAAAGAAGAAAAGAAAATGCCAACTTCCAGAAGGTTTTAAATGAGATATTTTTGCTGAGGACACTTCCAGCAAAGACCAGTTTTCCCTGACCTTGTCACGCAGCTGGCCTCCTGAGAGGGCCACTTGGACTCCAGCGGCTGATTCATTACAGATTCAAGTCCAGGTGGAGAATACACTTGAGCAAGAGCTTAAAGCTCGTTATAGTCTCACCTGCCAGGAAATGTCCCTGCCGCTCGAGGTCTATTAGAAAGGATACAGCTTACCCGTAACTATCTAGCTTTGGGCTGAAATCACGCAAACGAGTTTCTAGTCCATTAGTACCTTAAAATCAGAAAACTCAATTAGGTACTTGTAAATTAAATGACTGTTAATTGGCAGAGAATTGAATTTTGATGTTTTAAAACTTCTCGCCAAAAGCTTGAGACATTTTAGTGTTTTAAAATATAGTGAAAATATAGTGAAGCAATTAGAGTAAGAAATCTGAGAAGTCAATTCAAATCGGGCTTCCTGCCACCTCCCTCCCGCCCCCCTGACTGTAGATGTTTCTTAAGTACTCTGCACTTGAGTTCTTCTATGTGGAAACTGTAAGGACATTCACCTTTGCCCAGAAGGTGTCAGGGTGCCCATTTAGTGACTTGAATCCTCCTTTCAAGTTCCAGAATGCACTCTTCGAAGGAAGCAGGCCAGCGTCAACCGCCCCACCCCCAGGTCCCCTGTGGTAGTTGAGCCCAGGCCCAGCCAACCTCTCAGAGAACGGGGAGTCTTCATTGCAACTCCTTCTCCACCCGTCTGGAGCGAGAAAGAGATTTTTCCTTTGGCTGATTCCCAGCAGAGAGGGGTTTGTGCCTCAGAGAGAATGAGGTTTAATAGTTTTACCAACCCCAGTTAGAAATTTAGTTCCCACTTTCCAGATGTGTGGACAGTCTTCTCGTCTGTGAAGCTATTGCCGTTCGTGAGGAACGAGCGAGACAGCAAATGTCGAGCACACACACAGGGCACAGTAGATGGTGGCTGCAACAGTGAACACCCAGCAAAAGAGTCCAGCCCCGTGACATCCACTGGCCGGCCTGGCGGGGCTGCCTGCCAGCCTTGGGGAAGCCTCCTAACCTGGGAAGGTCAAGTTCACGCAGGCAGGGGGCTTTCTCTCACCTCCATGCAGAGAAGCAAGAAAAGTGCTGTGGATTGGGGAAATAGACTCAGACACTGCTTTGGGGAAGATGCTCAGGAATGAATGGTCTCTTCATATCCCAGCAACGTAATGTCAGGATTTCCTGACCAGTAACATGGCTTCCTTTTCCTAAATAGTTTTCATAATGATTTCTAATAGGAATTTGCGTATTTAATGGGAACACAATATGCAATTCTGTGTTTCTTATTAATACTCTGAGGAGCAATAATAGTCAAAGCTCCAAAAGCTTATGAAGACTAATACCCAAATGTGGTTAAATGTATTAGAAAGCCTTAGTAAAAAATGTGCACTATTGATCCCGCTCACAGTCTTGGCTTTCACGAAGGGTCCATTAAAGCACAGCATGTGATCAACGCAAATTAATCCCCAATGTGTGGCTTTCCTCCGTCTTAAAATGAAATGGCATGAAACTAAAGCTGAAATATTCTGGAAATTGCTGAATAATTATAACCTTTTTTTCTTCTTTCCGTGTTTTATATAATTTACTTATCTAGGGTTTTCAATATTGAAACAACAACAGTTTCCAAAGTGGTTAATAAAGATATAATAAAATAGACATTTTTGGTCTATCACAAAATAATTAGTTTATCTTCCTCCCTAGAGCCCAAGGCAGATAAATCACAGACACTCAGCCAAGTTAGATACAAATAAAGTTTATGTTACTAAATCCTCATGGTTCAACATTTTGTTTATCAAGAAAACTTCTAGACTGTTCATCTATATAAGAACTCACCTCTCCTTCTAATTAATTATTCTAATGTTATTCTCTGATGAGTAGACTATCAAAAATATTTTTAAGCATTTTCTGCGAGAGAGCACTAAATAAGATTTTTTTGTTCTCTGTAGATTTTTAAAATTAAAGTGAAATTTATATAATATAAAATTAGGCATTGTCAAGAGTACAATTCAGTGATATTTAGTACATTCATGATGTTGTACAACTGCCATCTCTATCCAGCTCCAAAACATTTTCATCAGCCCAAGAGGAAACCCGTGTCCACATTAAGCAGTTATTCCATATACTCCCCATTCCTCAGCCCTCCTCATCCCCAACTCCTGTGACTGCCAAGCTTTGGTTGCTTTAAAACTGCTTACAACCAATTAGAGGAAGAGATTTCTATGTGTTTACCATGGGAAGCGTAGTGGTGACCTGGAGTACTTGGTAAAAATGGAGACTCTGGGCCTCCGTGCAAAGACATTCAGTGTAATCAGTCCTGGAATATCAGCCTGGAGGCCGTTTCTCCAGACCTCTGAGCACGCTAGGGAGCTTGCGCTAATAAGCACCTTCAGCCTAACAGGGTGACGGAGATGTGAGGAGAAGGCCCCTTTTTAGAAGTTCCCTCTGATGGGAATGAGAAGACAGGGTGCAGGGGGCATCAAGGTGGGTCAGGGGACAGTCTGGAGGATGACGCAGCACATCTGCACGCTGCAGGCAGACGTGGGCACTGAGGAAGCTTCTACTGGAGTGTCATACTGAGAAGGAAGGAATGTAGAAAGGAGGGAGGGAGAGGGGAGGAAAGGAAGGAAGGAAGAGAGGGAGGAGGAAGGAGGCAGACTGGCAGGAGGCAGGTCCCTGTGATCAACTGTGGCTAGAAGGAGAGCTGGTTGCTCATTTTCACCAGGGAGGGAGAAGGAGGAGGCAGGTGTAAAAGCTGGCAGTTTGTGGATTTGGTGGTGGGGAGGTAAGGTGCTTCTTGACTGTCGTCCTCCGCTTTCTCCGCAGCATAATACGTGATTCACTGCTGAGAGGGGTGGTGGGTGGGTGTGGTTCCTTAGAGGAGAACCGAACAGGCATGAAGTAGCAGAACACGGAGCAAGCTTTCTAGAGAAGCGGAGAGAGTTTGCAGGGCTGTGCTGAGGGTGGGAATCATGGACGTGCAGTAATTCCAGTCCTGCTGGTGCAGAACTTTCTCAGGGGGCTCCTCTCCTCAGAGCAGTCAAGGCAAAGCAAGCGTGGAAGCTCGGCCGCAGTTCAGGTTCGCCCGGAAGAGAGAGGGGCGAGGGTGCAAAGGCATATGCAAGAGGAAAAAATCAAACTCTCTCAAGAATACAGAGAACAGACAGAGAAAAGATTTTCATCATGGATGAAATGATGGACGCTAATTAAGCATCTTCCCCACCCTCACCTGGAGCTTTCTCTACCCTAGTCCCTGCACAGCCCTCTCACAAATATCCCCTTCCCACAGGGTCAACTTTCATGTCCTTTTAAAAATGTGCTTATCATGAGAAGACAATTCACATAAGAGCTAATACAATTGGATAACAAAAATGTGAAAAATGTTTCAGCTTCACTAGCAAAGAAATTAAAAGTTTTTTGCTAAAACACAACTAGCTCTATTTGTTCCTCACAAGGGAGCTGTGTTGTTTTCGTATGTCCAGCCTCCCTACCATGCACGTTATAACTGAATCCCCTCCCCCCCCCATGACAGGAGGAACTTCACTGCCTTTGTTCCAGGTTTCCCTACAGAGACTTCCGCTGGGAGCATCCCTGATCTTTCTCCCCACCGCCTCGCTCTCCTCCCTGAGCACGGGAGTGAGGGACTTACCTGAATGAAACTGGGCTTCCGCACTTCAGACTCTTTTTCTCTTGCCTTTTTTTGAGCCAACTTATCTGCAAAGCACATATGTCCTAGTCTGCTCTGTGTCTTATGGCAAGGAGCCTGCCCCTGGGGGACACCGGAGTAGTCTAGCTGAACCCTGCAATTAAGTGGATAAATCTGTTTAACTCAGGCCTGAAGAATTAGCAAGCACACTTGGCCATTGATGTAAAACCGTATTTTCTAGGTTTGTGTGTAATAAAGTTGATCTTCTAGCTCAAAAAAAGAGAGAAAAGCTGAGGCCTGCCTGGTGGCGCAGTGGTTAAGTTCACATGTTCCACTTCGGTGGCCCAGGGTTCACCAGTTTGGGTCCCAGGTATGGACACACACACCACTTACCCAGCCACGCTGTGGCAGGCGTCCCACATATAAAATAGAGAAAGATGGGCGTGCATGTTAGCTCAGGGCCAATCTTCCTCAGCAAAAAGAGGAGGATTGGCGGCGGATGTTGGCTTAGGGATAGTCTTCCTCAAAAAAAAAAAGAAAAAGAAAAGAAAAGCATCTCCTAAAGTCTTATTGTTTGTTGCCCAGAACAGAGCTCAGAACTTCCCAAGGTTTTCGGTCCATGGCATCCTTTGTGTCTCCGTAATTTCTTCCTCATGTTTCCAGGCCCAGAGAAATATCTAACAATTCTGTTTATTAAGTAGTTGAATCCAAATAACTTAATAAATACTTACGTCCTAACAATTTACTAGCTATTTGAAAAAACTGCATAATTCGAAAGAAGAAATAATAGCCATTTCATTCTTAAATAGTCACAATTACTTACCAATAGGATGTGTGTAGGTGGTGGGCCCTCCACAGCTTCTGAAGCCTTAGAATCAGACGGGATACCACCCCCCTTATTTCCCATCCCACTCTGCCTTTCCAGAGGTGCCGACTTTTTATCACAGCAATCACCAAAACACCACCTTTGCAAAGATATGATGTCATGAAAAGAAATGTAGTGTAGTCTCATTTTGAAACTGTGAGCTACCTTGAGCTAATGGTTCCTGTGCTGGTCAACAGAAGTTGGATATCGCTGGGTTTCCCTCAGAGACTGTAATCATTCCATGGTGTCCCTGTGAATCTGTCATGGTGTCCCTGGGTGCTGCAGTGCACAGTTTGGGAACCATGGACCTATCGAAGAGGATTCCATCTCAAGTTTGGCGCCCACACCATCGTGCCCTCCTGCCTCCCCGAATCATCATGGAAAAGGCGATGCTGATGTGGAACACAGACGAAGGTCACAGAAGGACAACAGGCCCAGCGCCTCGGTTAGACAGGCAGAGAGCTCCAACCTGATGGAGATGAGAAGCAAAGACTAACAGCTCATCCCGACCAGACTTCCAGGGGCGGGAATGGTGTGGGACACCAAGAGAGTCAGACTCCAGGGGTCAGAACTCCCAAAATGACCTCGCTGATTGTGAGTCCCCTCCGGTTCCTTAGAGAAGAGCTGAGGACTGTCATCAGAAGCCTGCATCCCCTTGAATGTCTGTGTCCACCCTCTGATTTGCCTCAGAAATTCAAGACAGTCAAGTGGAAAGGACACGGGTTTGGGGAATAAATAAGCCAGGTTCCAAAACCTGTTTTCTGGTTTTACAAGTTTGTGATCTTGGGCAATCTGTTTCCCCTCCCCCAGCCAGTTGTTGCATGTGGCGAGAAGGCTGTAGTGCCACCTACCTTAACAGCACCGTGAGGATGGAGCAATGCTGCATAAAATCGGGCTCACACAGTCAACCTTTATCGCATCATGGTTATTCTCGTATCATTGTTTTTGATTTTTGGATGGATCCATAAAAAATCTTCTTAGACAAAGTCAAGTATTAAGAGGAGAAAAGAAGAGCAAACACTAATTTTCATGAGAATTATCAGGCAGTTGCTTCCCTGGTTGACCATCATGGACTGAACAACAATAATTGGAGGAAGATCGGAATCGGATAATTGCCACCAATGAGCCAGCAGCATTTTAGGTTCAGTTTTTCATGTTCTAGAAGTGAAGAAAGCAAAGCTTACTCCTCTGGGGCAAATGCTTAAATGATTTCTGGATTCACACAGCCCTGGGGTAGAAAAAGAGTTAAAGAGATTAATCTTCCAGACCCCTGACTTACGCAGGTCCCTTGCAAGGCCTTTGGAGAAACCCAGCAATGTGTTCACATCATAGTATGTTCTTGTAAAATTCACTAAAGTAATAGACAGCTGATTCTTGCTGTTTGCAGTAATTATGTTCTATCAAGTCCTCATGAAAACCAAATTAGGGAATCCTGGAGCACTGCTCCTGAGGGGAACACAGGGTTAGGCTCCTGAGAGCCTCTGATCACAGCGTTTGCATCAATCAATCAATACATAACTTTGTTTTATGTGTGTTTCTGTTTAAAGACACTTGATTTAATATTGTTGATTCACTAACATTGAACTCATGGCCAACAGACTCTAATTTGTGCCTGAATGAAGCTTATCTAAAACGCTTTTTCTCCATAAGTCCCATCACAGCCTTTTTGCTCTTAGGAAGACGATCGGCCCTTCAGCGCTGTGCGTCAGGGCCATTTCAAAGAGTAAAATCGACAAAAAGCACAAAAATGTGAAAAATGGGACAGTAAATCGACTGCAAAAAGGACACTTGTTTGCAGCATGAGAGTTAAAACAAGAAGGCAGAGTGTCAGCTTGTTCAACCTCAGCTTGGAACGCGTGCGTTGGGCAACTCAGATTTTTTGCAGCTCTGTACATGTCTGTGAATCACCATGCAAGTGTTTCAATTATTGATTTGGGGGCTACAAATAAATTTTAGTGAATAAGCGAATTCACAAATACAGAATTCACAAATGAGGATTGACTGTATATTTGCTGCAATTTGTTAAGACTGTTACATCCATCCACTCAGATGTTTCCTCCATCACACTTCCTCTGCTGTCTGTTGGAGTGGCCACATGGATTTTGGGGATACAGCTAAAGGGAAGTTCAGTTGGAGATAGATGTATTTGATTTTACTGGTATGTATTAATATGGTTCACAGTTGCTTCCATCTTGTTAATGCCAGCTGTCCTGGTATGGGAATGTCTCCTGGGAATACCCCAGTCTGCTGGGCCAACCCAGCAAGGATTATGATATACAAGTGCTGGGCCACAGACTGCATCACTCTGTGGATGTTCTCTCTGGTTCGTGGCACCACGAGTTTAAGAGCAATGGAGGAGAAACGATGTTTGAAACATACAAAGCCAGAAACTAGTCTGTGGAAAATTCTTCTAATCATCAGATGCTTTTTATCATCAGAAAATTTTAAGTGGAAGATTCAGTTCTCACGATGTCTAGTTAAACAAAAATTCTCTCCTATTAAGAACATACTTAATAATGGTATATATGCAATAATAAATGGAACATATTTATTTTTCTTTTTTAATAGTTATCATATGAAATAGAATTTATCTACAGATAATTCCTTCTTTTGTAGAGCACAAACATTTAGCCATACTGCAAACAGAGAGCTTCTGTGAAAAGTGGAATGTTTTCTCATCTCCATTATCAATAAGAAATAAATTTCAGTTAAATACACTAGCAGACTGAAATATCTTTCTATTTTTTTCATGGAAAATGACTTTGAAAAGTCATTATCGTGTGAATAGAAAAATCAGAGTATGCAGCCAAAATACATAAGAAAGAAAATATTACAGAAGTGTGTCAAGCAATTTATTAACAATAAATACGATGTTTTTTCTGGATTCTGTGATGTTTGTGATATTTGTCATATTTTTAAATTAGAATTTGTAGAGATTTCTTCTCTAGTTCTAAACAAGTATTTACTTTCATACCACTTTTATATACTTTTTCTTTAAAAAGATCTATAAAATTGTATAATCCTAAGGGCCTACAAAACCTGGATCCATCCCTGATGTCATGTGTCCCTTTAGAAAGATATCTTTACTGTGGTGTCTCCTAGAATGGCAAACAAGTGGAATCGAATTCCTTAATTTCTGGCAACCTTTACTCCAAAACTACCTGCAAACAGGTTATGAAATAACTTTCTGGAAAGGTCACCACCCATGACACACCAGTGAACCAGACCCAGGCGAAGGCCTCAGTGAAGCTAGGAGGAGGTGGTGTTGCTGGTCTCCAGGTAGACGCTTGCCCCGAGGACCCAGCATTCCACAGATAATATCGCTTTCTTTTCTCCCCCCAAACTAAGCAATCTGGAAGGTAATTTTAGGACTGTTTTTAAAAAGGAACAAACCCACTTCCTTGAAATAAGCTCTCTACCTGGAAACAAAGACCATGGGGGCCCAGGAGATAGTGAGAGGGAGGGAGTTGGGTGGGTGGGTGGATGGATGGATAGATTATGGATAGATAGATAGATCAATCGACAATTCTACAAAGAACTTGGCCCGATGTTGAATGTCTTTGTCTGATATGGATTTCACCATTTTTCCAAATACGTGCTATTTCCACAGCCCTTCTGATTGTACCCTGTGTGCCTGAAATTCTCCACCGGCATTGGCTGACTTCAGGGGCTACAGATGCACTTATATGCCCTGGGAATGCAAGCAACTGCTATAAACCTTCGCTTCTTCATTAAGTGACAAAAAGCTGCAAGACTGAGTTACAGCCCTGGAGGTTATCGTCATTCAAGTCATATGAGTAAAAGCTTTTGAAGGAGAAAGGTGAAAATGTCCCAGGAAAGGATGGGTGGGGAGGAGCAGAGAGCGAGGGGATGACAGTGGCAGAGAAGAACAGAACAAGGGGCAGCGAGCACAGTCAGAGCAGCAATGACGGAGCCTGGAGAAGCACAGGGGAGACACGGGTGAAGCGGCCGGGAGGGCAGCCACTGGCAGCCTAACTATGTAGTCTTGGGCCCCAGTGGATTCCACCTGGAGTAACTGTGGATCCCAGAAGGATCAGCTCAACCACGGACCGGCATCCAGTGATTTTCCAGAGGCTGAAGCAGGAGGCAGTGCAGAGCGATCTTGTCTCAGTGCCCTTTGATCCAAGACACTTTGATGACATAAAGCACCCACTGAGTGGCCCTAGAATCTGTCGTTCCTCCTGTTCTCTGGTCTGCTTGGGGCCTTCCAATTAGACAGTGACCAGGGAAAAGTCAGAGAGGGTGATGAAGTCTCTGTAAGCGTGATCCGGTCATGTGAGGAGAGCTGGGGAGGAGGAAGGTGGTGGAAGGTGACCCTGGCTTGCTCTTTGTCTGAGCAAAACAGAGAGGGGGTAGAGAAGGTGAGAGAGAGTACGGGGAGGAACATTTAGAAAACATTCAACGTGTCAGCCTTCTTATGGCTCCCATGGAAGCCGCCTTAGGATGAAGCTGCTGCTGTAACTTTCTGGAGTGTTCTCATTGCTGGCACTGGAGAGAAAATTCTGCTCTTATTGTAATTTTTTATAAATCCACTCAATGTTGGTGCAATCCCTCTGCATTAATATTAATCTGTGTCTTTTCTCCTGGAGAAGAGAAGAAGGAGAAGAGGAGACAGTGGGGACGCGGAACTTCCCCAGTTCGGTCACAGTCCTGTTCTGCTCACCAGAACTTTTCTGGGGTGACATGTCAAGAAAGAGAGGAAACTTTCGCTAAACGCGTTTTCTCCCAGTTTGGGGTCAGCTTTTGAAACCAATGATGTGTGGCACAATCAAACGAAATTTGGTTTAGAGATAAAATAAATTCCTACCAGTGACTACAGGAATCGGCTTTTAAAGTATTCTTTGTTTCGGATGGTGCACATATAGTCTCACGAGACCTTGCCATGTGATGCCCACATCACTTGGGCAAGAGGGAATGTACTGTGTGAAAGAGTGACAAAAACATCATTTTGGTGTTTGGGTCAGTCATCCAATGTGCTAGCGATTCTATTATCAAGCAGTTTAATTTGCTACTGAAATCCTAACCTTGGTTTACTTGTTGCCGTGACGCTGGGCTGAAGTTCAGGTTGCAACATCAGAGGCCTCTGGGTACAAACAAGAGTTGCTTTTCTATCTGGCCCATCAGGGTTAAACGGCAGAGTGTGAGTGGTTCTCATTCTTTCCACCCCAGCTGTCTAGTTGAAGCTGATCATGGCGATTCCTTTCCCCTCCACTGACTGGTCGGAAATGGACAGGCCTCACCCATCTGAGCCTGTGGAGGAAGCAGAGAGCCCACCTCAGGGCTCCTGGGGAAAGAAGACGATCTCTCTCTGCCCTGAGGATGTGAACACAGTTGCTTTTGGCAGCTGGTGTTAGTCGGGGCCTCATCAAGAGATAGTTGGCACACTCAAATTGGAATCACCAAAAATGATTTAATAAAAAGGACTGCTTACAAAGGTAGGGGCAGGGGGAGTGAACGTACAAGACGTAAGCTGCACCCCAGGGTGGGTTGCAGCAGAGCTCTCATCACGCCTGTGCCCAAAAACACAAGGGGCAGGGGTCACAGAACCAGGAGAGAGTGGTAGAGAGAGGACCACCTTGAGACAGAACC